>NC_068412.1:7142448-7419948 GCF_023724105.1 Carassius gibelio | reverse complement strand
GAAAAGACTTCGGGGAAATCCAGAGATGGTGACAAAAGAGATGGAGGAGATGAGAGAGGAAGCAGCCCACAGTGAAACAGGAGTGACTGTGAGAGAGTTCCTCAGGAAGCGACGCTACAGGCAGCCGATAATACTTGTGCTTATCATAAACTTGGGCAGCCAGTTATCTGGATTCAATGCGGTTGGTGTTTCAACTGAAAAAAATATTTCCGTATTTTCATGATGGTAGTGACAATTCAAAAGATGGGGAAAGTGTTTAGGAATGTTACTTTTAAAAGTATGAGTCAGATGAGTAGACAGGTTGAGGTTCACCAAAACTCCGGAAGACATAAAACTTCACCATCCATACATAATGTATTTGGCAGGTAGGTAGACTGGTGAAGTTAACAAACACAAGGTTGAAGAACTGGAGAAATTGCAAAAAGAACAGACAATTGTGATATGACTGGTGACTGTTTATATTGCATGGGCTGCTGGGAAATTTAGTTCTTCTAGGCTGGTGAGAGGGCTGGTGACTGAGAATGTGACAACATTCAATAGTGTCTTAATAATGAAAATAGTTTCATTATTGAGCTAAAACCATTTACATAAGCAAAAAGTGCATCAGTTCTGAAACAATTTAAATCCAAGCTATAAGCAGCTCTACAGAAGTCTATTGTTTTATTATTTAGCTCAAATGTTGATTTATTTCAATATGACACAATCATCAGCTGGAGTGGATCATCAGTGTCCATGAACTCCAGTAGAGGGCACTCCACTCAGGACTCTTGTATTTGGTGTCCATTTCCACTCCCTACTCCATTTCCCCATAATCCCGTGATTAGGGCTAATTACCACTCCCCTATATATACTGTGTTTGGAATCTCAATGATTGTGAAGTCGTTTTTAGTTCTATCTGGCTTTTCGGAGCATTTCCCTAGGGTTTGTTCTTTCCGTGTTTGATGTTGGATTGTGTTAGCGCCTGTGATTCTCTGCCGCCTGCCATGACCTCTGCCTGGTACTGATACTGATTCTGGATATCCCCTGACATACATGATGCTGTTTTCTGATCTCTGTCTGTTTGACCATTCTCTTATTAAACATACTACATATGGATCCGAATGCCTCTGACTTCATGTTACACATTAACATAGCAAGATTGCAAAATTCATAAATTATGAAATTAATTCAACTTAGCTCTATATAAGACAATAGTGGAATCATTCATCTCTGTTCATTTCAAATCATGAGCAGTACTGAATAGTAATTAACATTTAAACCCTAACGAAGCAAACAAAAACTGACAGTGGCAAGGAAGCCAAAATCGATCAGACGACACAAATAACGAAAGAAATAAAAACATTGAGGGAAACTTGTAATGGTGGAAGGAGGGGAGGAAGCAAGTGCAAGTTAATGATAGTTTAATGAGCAGTCAAACAAACAAGTAACATGAAGACAGGATGATAGGTGGGTGTGCCGAAGTCTGATAGTGATCCGGGTAATGACAATGTCCGTTGGTGATCCAGCAAGTGGTGGTGAGGAGAGGCAGCAGGAGAGCGTGACACAGAATCTGAGATGAGCGAGCAGTGGAGGAGAAGGGTGATATCCGTGGAAGGCGAGGAGTGGATGGGGTTCCAAAGACAAAGACGATCTAACAACGAGAAGATTGTTAATTAACGAGAAGGGTTAACGAGAAGGGTTAATTTGTGAATAAAACACAGGTTTAATTTTGGAAACATGGAAGGCAGGATGAATCCTCCTGTACGCCGGAGGTAATTTGAGGTGGACTGTCACTGCACTAATAATCTTGGTGGCAGGGAACGGGCCAATAAATTTGGGAGCTAACTTATTAGAAACGGAACGGAGCGGAATGTTGTTGGTAGAAAGCCACACTTTTTGACCCACGACATATAAGGGAGGCTTAGACTGGTGGCGATCGGCCTTGGCCTTGGTGCGTGCCCTCACCTGGAGCAGAGTCTCGCCTCAAAAATTCCAGTTTTGTGAAGACGGATGCTCCCTGTAACCTCTCGAATGCTGAAGACATCAACGGCAAAGGATATGTATTCTTTACCGTGATGTTGTTCAGCTCTTGGTAATCAATACAAGGTCGCAGGGAATCATCCTTCTTACCTACAAAAAAGAATCCCGCCCCCGCTGGAGAAGAGGAAGGGTGGATGAACCTCAATGCCAGAGAACCAGAAATATATTTCTCCATGGCCTCCCTCTCCAGAATGGAAAGAGAGTAAAGCTTGCCTTTGTTGTGTTTGACTAGCCAGGGGATACCTGCAGAGAGAAATGCATGGAATATTTAGTCAAGAATGTTCTGCAGTAGTTGGGCTCACCAGAGTAGTTCTCTGGCACTGGAAGGTGTGGTTCCGGCCGGTAATGGTTCTCGGGGATGGACATTGTGGGTGGCACAGCGGGAGTGGCCAGCTGTTGGATCTGTTGGGTGAGCTCGGACACCTGTGTCACCAGTGCTTGGACAGCGCGTCTGGAGTTGACAATGTTCTCCTGCTAGTGATCCATGCAGGTGACGCTGTGGTGAATGAAATCCGAGAGTGACGTGGAACTTGCTGCTTCCATGTTGGGTCAGAGCATTCTGTAACGGCGGAAGAAGGGGAGGAACCAAGTGCAAGTTAAATGATAATTTATTGAGCAATCAAACAAACAAAAGTAGCATGAAGACAGGATGAAGACAGGGATCGGGTAATGAGTAGCAGCTGGTGTAGATGAATAATTAACAGAGACGCCCAAATGAAATAATCAAAATGAAAAAAATCTCATGTTATAACAGGATAAATGTGCTTTTTGAATACAACACTTCCTGATTAATAGTCATGTTTTCTCATGCCAAAACAGATCCTGAAGATAAACAGTGCAAAGATTCTCACATGTTTTGCAAGCACAGCAAAATTTCCCTGAATAACACTTTACCATGTCTCTTATTATTTTCTTCCAGATCATAAATTATTCAACAAAAATGTTTGCCCAATCCAATTTTGATGAAGCCAAATATCTGACACTAGGGGTGGGGGCCGTTAATGTGGCATTCACCATAGTAGCAGTGAGTATTCCTTATGTGATGTTCGTTATATCAGTGTTATATGATTTTATTTGTTCAGGTTTATTTTTTATTTTTTTTAGTACTGGTCTACACAGTCATTTACTGTACATGCGAGTAAAATAAATAAGAGGCAGATTTAGATTATCCACTTTAGAATAAAAACAATTTCTAGGTCTCTCACATACATGAAAATAGCTGTTTGCTTCTCCTTTTTATTGAGGATAAGGTTACTTTGTGTTTTTTTTTACTTTTATTAGTGAACTAAAATTACATTTGTTTTTCTCTCTTTTCTTCACAGTTCTTTTTGGTGGAGAGAGCAGGACGCAGGAAACTGTTGCTTGCTGGATTTCTGTCACTAGCTCTCTGCAACCTACTTATGACCATCACATATTCCATTATGGTGCAAATGAAGATTATTTTTCATACTCCAGAAATTAGATCCAAATTCATTACAATTCTCTACATCTTCCTCTCCTTTCTTCTCTCTTTTCTCTTTCCAGGACAGAGTTCCAGACATTCGCAATATGCAGGTACTGGTGATTTTCTTCCTGATCTCAGCTTATGAAGTGGGGCCTGGGCCAATTTCCTGGTTCATTGCCGCTGAGCTTTTTGACCAGTCAGCCCGTCCCATTGCTATGGCCTTCACTAGCATGCTTAACTGGGGAGGGAAGTTTTTACTAGCACTGCTCTTTCCACCTCTTCTGGTACGTGCATCTCTTGTTTTTAGAACATGAAGATAAACACAATATCTATTTTGAGCATTTATGTGGTATAATATAGTTCACTTTAATGCATCAAATTCTTGTTTGCAGAACATGTGTGGGGCCTATGTCTACCTCCTCTTCATGTGTATGGCCTTGATTGCCTTCACCTACACCATGTTTCGTCTTCCTGAGACCAAGGGACGCACTTTTGATGACATTGTGGCTGAGTTCCGTGGGGCCGAGGGCATTCCACTACATAACAAGACCACATTTAACACATTTCCCTGATCTGGCTCAGCTTTTGGGTTAACAAACAGTGATCAACTCAAATGCAACTGGTGTGTTTACAAAACCAATGAAGAGTATTAAGGACCCTTCATAGAATAATTCATACAAATGTTTTACACCTTTAACATTTATTTGAAAAAAAGGACAACCTTGTAGAGTCTTCGCAACTTTGCAAGTTTTTATCACACTGTGAAATCTCACAACTCTCTGGTTTGTAGACTCTTGCCAGATATCTATGATAGAAGCTGCAAGCCAAGTTTAAGGAATCATACTACCAAACAATTTGACTGACTACATTGAGAGGTATATTTACAGTGAAACTACAGTACTTTGGAGTCATTTGTAAGTAAAACCATGCAACCTGTGTTCACTGTATAAACATTCCCTGAGACATTTGCAGTGTGCCTTATTTTTCTTTAATTCATTTCTCATTTAAATGGCGATAGAACCTGAATACGATTGTAAACATGAAATAAAAGAAGTAGCATTACATCATTTTGTTTCACTTCAGCAGGAAGTGCTACATATTCCTCTAATTAATCTCTCTCATTGTTCTTCTTTCTTTCTTTCTTTCTTTCTATCTTTCTTTCTTTCTTTCTTTCTTTCTTTCTTTCTTTCTTTCTTTCTTTCTTACCAAATTGTAAACATCCAGAGTCCCTTAAAAATGGAAAGGTCAGGTGAATTTCATTACAGCCTTTGTAAAAGAGAACATTAAGGACATGACATTGAGGACATCTTGTGAACTCCAAGGAAAATCTTGGAATTGATTTTTTTTGTTTTTTTTGTTTCATGTTGACTATAACAAGGTAATTACAAGATTACAAGAACAGAGAGAGTTTCTTGTTAGCAGAACCCGTAAAAAAGCTAATATTAAGACAAACGCACTCTTCATGGTGGAAAAATGAAATGCTCTCGAAAGAAGCCACAGAGTTTTACAGCTCAATTAAGTAGACCTGTAAAATATAGCTGTGTTTCTTAAAAGTCCCTCATAGTCCAGTAATGAGAACCATTTGAAACTTTCAGCTTTCGTGAGGATATTCTGTCACTTAGTCATATGCTTGTTATATCTAATTATCTAATTAAAATATGCAGACAACCACCTGACATACTGTAGTACTCAGGTCAAACCCAGTCACCTTCATTTAAATAACGCCTTTAAACTAAATAAATTGCGTCAAAGCAACTGAACAACATTCATTAGGAAAACAGTGTGTCAATAATGCAAAATGATAGTTAAAGGCAGTTCATCATTGAATTCAGTGATGTCATCTTTGTTCAGTTTAAATAGTGTCTGTGCATTTATTTGCAATCAAGTCAATGATATCGCTGTAGATGAAGTGACCCCAACTAAGCAAGCCAGAGGCGACATCGGCAAGGAACCGAAACTCCATCAGTGACAGAATGGAGAAAAAAACCTTGGGAGAAACCACGCTCAGTTGGGGGGCCAGTTCTCCCCTGACCAGACGAAACCAGTAGATCAATTCCAGGCTGCAGCAAAGTCATATTGTGCAGAAGAATAATCTGTTTCCTGTGGTCTTGTCCTGGTGGTCATCTGAGACAAGGTCTTTACAGGGGATCTGTAACTGGGGCTCTAGTTGTCCTGGTCTCTGCTGTCTTTCAGCGATGTAAAGGTCCTTTCTAGGTGCTGATCCACCATCTGGTCTGGATACGTACTGGATCCGGGTGACTGCAGTGACCCTCTGATCTGGATACAGACTGGATCTGGTGGCTAAGGTGACCTCGGAGTAAGAGAGAAACAGACTAATATTAGCATGGATGCCATTCTTCTAATGATGTAGCAAGTACATCGCGTGTTATAGGAAGTGTTCCCGATTCCGGTTTACCTAATTAATGCAGCCTAAAAATCCTTTAACGGATTTGGATATTAAAAGCATATTAGTATGTTATGTGTAAGCCAGGTTAAAGGTCTTTAATCTAGATTTAAACAGCAAGAGTGCGTCTGCCTCCCGAACAATGTTAGGTTGGTTATTCCAGAGTTTAGGCGCCGAATAGGAAAAGGATCTGCCGCCCGCAGTTGATTTTGATATTCTAGGTATTATCAAATAGCCTTTGTTTTGAGAACGTAGCAGACGTAGAGGATAATAATGTAAAAGGAGCTCATTCAAATAATGAGGTGCTTAAACATTCAGGGCTTTATAAGTAATAAGCAATATTTTAAAATCTACGATGTTTGAAAGGGAGCCAGTGCAGTGTTGACAGGACCGGGCTAATATGGTCATACTTCCTGGTTCTGGTAAAAACTCTTGCTGCTGCATTTTGGACTAGCTGTAGTTTGTTTACTAAGCGTACAGAACAACCACCACCAATAAAGCATTACAATAATCTAACCTTGAGGTCATAAATGCATGGATTAACATTTCTGCATTTGACTTTGAGAGCATAGGTTATAATTTAGATATATTTTTGAGATGGAAAAATGCAGTTTTACAAATGCTAGAAATGTGGCTTTCTAAGGAAAGATTGCGATCAAATAGCACACCTAGGTTCCTAACAGACGACGAAGAATTGACAGAGCAACCATCAATTCTTAGACAGTGTTCTACATGCAGAGTTTTTAGGTCCTATAATTAACACCTCTAGGTTTTTTTTTCAGAATTTAGCAGTAATAAATTACTCGTCATCCTGTTTTTTATATCGACTATGTATTCCATTAGTTTTTTTAATTGATGTGTTTCACTGGGCCACAAAGAAATATCGAGCTAAGTATCATCAGCATTACAGTGAAAGCTAACACCATGTTTCCTGATGATATCTCCCAAGGGTAACATATAAAGCGTGAAGAGTAGCGGCCCTAGTACTGAGCCTTGAGGTACTCCATACTGCACTTGTGATCGATATGATCTTCATTCACTGCTACGAATTGATGGCGGTCATATAAGTATGATTTAAACCATGCTAATGCACTTCCATTAATGCCAACAAAGTGTTCAAGTCTATGCAAAAGAATGTTGTGGTCAATTGTGTCAAATGCAGTAGTAAGATCAAGTAAAACTAATAGAGAGATAAAACCACGATCAGATGATAAGAGCAGGTCATTTGTAACTCTAAGAAGTCTCAGTACTATGATACGGTCTAAATCCTAACTGGAAATGCTCACATATACCATTTTTCTCTAAGAAGGAGGATTGTGAGGATTCCACCCTTTCTAGTATCTTGGACAGAAAAGGGAGATTCAAGATTGGTCTATAATTAACTAGTTCTTTGTGGTCAAGTTGTGTTTTTTTTATGAGAGGCTCAATAACAGCCAGTTTGAAGGTTTTGGGACATATCCTAATGACAATGAGGAATTAATAATAGTCAGAAGAGGATCTATGACTTCTGGAAGCACCTCTTTTAGGAGCTTAGATGGTATAGGATCTAACATACATGTTGTTGGTTTAGATGATTTAACAAGTTTATACAATTCTTCCTCTCCTATAGTAGAGAATGAATGGAACTGTTCCTCAGGGGGTCTATTATGCACTGTATGATGCGATACTGTAGCTGATTGGTTGCAATTTTATCTCTAATAGTATCGATTTTAAAAGTAAGGTAGTTCATAAAGTCATTACTGCTGTGATGCTGGGAAATGCCAACACATTTCCCTTTATTTTTCATTAATTTAGCCATTGTATTAAATAAATAACTGGGTTTATGTTTGTTTTCTTCTAGAACAGAAGAAAAGTAATCGATCTAGCAGTTTTTTATGCTTTTCTGTAGGATAGGTTTCTTTCCCGCCAAGCAATACGAAATACCTCTAGTTTTGTTTTCCTCCAGCTGCGCTCGATTTTTCAGGCTGCTCTCTTTAGGGTGTGAGTATGCTCATTATACCATGGTGTCATACTGGTTTCCTTAACCTTCCCTAAGCATAAAGGAGCAACTGTATTTAAAATGCTAGAAAAGAGAGAGTCCATAGTTTCTGTTACATCATCA
The DNA here is from genome assembly GCF_023724105.1 of Carassius gibelio. Classification (NCBI taxonomy): domain Eukaryota; kingdom Metazoa; phylum Chordata; class Actinopteri; order Cypriniformes; family Cyprinidae; genus Carassius; species Carassius gibelio. Next base: position 7,411,980 of record NC_068412.1, on the reverse strand, counting down.
AATTGTTCTGAGGTTTTGGATATGCTAAGGAATTTGGATACATCAGGAAGATAACTTAAAAAGCATGTATTAACACCCACACTTTTCCCGGTGAAAGGGTTCAACACCCGTACGTTTTCTGCAGTTTTTCTGCAGTTTTGCACAAACGCCTTACTACAGTCGCTCCTACGTTTCTCTGGCCGCTTTGTGTCTTTTTTTAGATTAATCGCTATTATTGGGATATTGTTCAACAGCTAGCTAAATTCAGTTATGTAACGTTATGTGGCATACAATGTGTAACCAGGGGGCAAGGAAGTCGACCGGAAGTTGAAGTCGACTGCGTGCTGCCATCTTGTAGCAGAACTTCACTTGCGTTAGCATTCCCATTGACTCCCATTCATTTTGGCGTCACTTTGACAGCGAATAACTTTACATCTGAGGCGTTTAAAGATTCCGTTTGTCCATTATTTATTTCTAAAGATACACGACAATGTATAAAGGGCTCCATTACCTTCTATGTTACATTATGGCCCCGTAGAAACAGTTTTTTGTAAAAAATAGGCTATCAATTGCGTCAGAACCACTCGACTCTCTGTCGCATTACCATACAGACAGGAGGAGAAGCTCGCAGGCAATTAACTTAATATGGCATACTGCCGTTACATTTTAAAATACTATACAAAATAATTAATCAGAATACTTACTCCTGGTCACTCACTCCTAAGAACTCCCTGCTCAAGCTCGCTGTCTCTGCAAGATTAACGATGGCAGTTTGCACGCACAGCTACTAGAAGATTTACATCTGTCAGACAGGTTGCTGACGTCGTCAAGCTTCGTTTGAGTCTGCGCGTCAGAAACGGAAGTGCTAAAAAACGCTAAAAATGGGCTTCAATTGTCTCAGTTGAGTTCCAATGGGGTCGCTGTGTCCATTTCTTTTACTGTCTATGTGTGTAACATAACTATGAAGAAGAAGGAATGGAATTGATGAGGGGGGGGGGGGGGGGGGACTGCCATTGTTAAGCAGTGTATTTATGGGTTTATTGCCACTGCAACTGATTTTGACATTTTGAGCATTGTTTGCTGATTAGCTGAATACTTTTGTGGATACTTACCTGATTGTAACGTTACCTGTTGAGGAGAAAAAAGTGAGATATGATGACATTGTTTGCATACCTGTTGAAGAACTATGAAAGAAAAGTGTATATTATTTTAATGTTTAAAACAGTAAATTGTTACATTATTTATACCACCAGAGAAAAGCTTTGTGTGGGCGTTTTTTTTCTCTCTCTCCCCTTTTCTGATTTTTTAAATGTAGGATTATTTTTTTCCCAGCCAAACGCTGCAAGCCGGAAATCCGGCACAGTGCCGGAGAACGTTAAGCCCTGAATTTTGTACCATTTTGCTCATTTCCAATCACTCCACCAGCCTCGCTCCTGTTCCCACGTCTCTCAGCCCCACCCCACTCATCGCAACCTGTTTAATGTATTGATTGGAACAGAAGAGCGGTGTTTTGACCCACGACTACGCTGCCTCACTGTCACCCAGTTGCCCTGCTGCAGGGGCTCTGTTGACGGAACCGAACAATGTACAGGAATCCCCTAGCTAGACGCATCCAAAGCCGTATCTAAAGCCCTGACATTCTTACTGTCCTCAATTAAAGTTTGGATGCGTGTCTCTAATTCTGAAATCTTCTCTGTCAGCCTAACTATTTCCCTGCATTTATCACAAGTGAATCCCTCATCTGCGACAGAGATAGATAAACTGTACATGTGACAAGAGGTGCAAATAACAATAGCAGGAGAAGCCATTACTCATTGTGCTTGATGAAATATTTTTACCACAGTTGTTTGATGAACTTGTGAAAAACTGGAGCCAGAGAGAGGAGAGGAGAAAAGAAAACAGCAATAGGTTCAAATGAAAACGCTAATGACAAGCTAACAAGTGCTAACGCTTTGCAGGTGTACTGCTCTCACGGATATAAAATAAAAGTGAACGATCAAAATTAATCTGATAAGATTGATCTATAATATCAGAAATATGGTGTGAATTAAGTTATATTTTTTCACAAAAAAAAAAAAAAAAAAAAAAAAAAAAAGAGTGACAGTAAGATAAAGATTCTAGAGAAAAATATAAAAACAGCTACACGGAGCTACGATTAGCAAGGCCAACAGGAAGTAGAGAAAACACTGTCCAACAGCGACTCCCGCAATCAGCTACCTGAACAATACTTCTGTTTTTTTATGTGTACTGTATAAAATGTCACATATAAAAATTACATAATTGAGTAAAGAAAGAGTATTACCAGTTCAGTTGTCAATAACATTGTTATTCCACATTGTGGGATACACTTTGTGTGCTGTTTCTTAGGATACGTAGGGTGACCACACATCCTGGATATATGGTTTGTCCTAGATTGCTGCACATCTTTGTTAAATACATCATCAAAGCTCCATCAAGGTATACATACAGAACATATGGCATGATGCAGAAATGACATACAGTTTAGTAGTGCTCTATTTAGTTTTTCCTTGCAAATAATTTTCCCTACTACTAAAAACACTTATAATTTTAAAAGCAAAAGATAGGGGGAGCTCACGATATTGTAAACTATTGCAACATTGAACAGAAAACTAATATAGAATATTGGGCAGCAGTCTCCCATATTTCTACATTCTTGTCTACAGCAGCCAATCTGGTCAAATTTAAAGCTGATGCTTTGTGAATTAAGCTTTTTAGTCCAAGGAAATGTTTAGATTTCTCACTAAGGTTGCTAAATGCAAAAAGACCAAATGTAAACACAAAATTAACTAAAAAGAGTTTCATGCTAGTATTGATCTCTAATCCTTAATGAGTGATAATGCAGTGTACTTCAGTGCAATAAGCACACCTACTGTAAATAGTTAAGTCATCATTATATAGCGCCTTTTACAATAAAGATTGTGTCAGTATTAAACAGGAAAATAGAGTGTTGAAGGAACCACAACTCCATCGTTCTCCTCTGGCCAGATTAAACCAGCAGTTTGTTTCCAGGCTTCAACAAAGTCAGATTGTTCAGAAGACTCATCTGGTTCCTGTGGTTTTGTGCCAATGGACATCTAGGGCAAAAATATCCTTCCTGGGGATCTGTCTCTGGTGGTCATCAAGTTGTCATGGTCTTCACTGACTTTCAGGATTGTCCTGGTTGTCTCTAGGTGCTGATCCATCATCTGAACTGAATAAGGACTGGATCCGGGTGACTGCAGTGACCATCTGATCTGGATCCAGACTGTATCGGGTGGCTAAGGTGACCATGGAACAAGAATTAAACTAATATTAGCATAGATGTGAGGGAGGGAGCGGAGGAGCAGGGAACTGCCGTCCGCCTGAATGGGGAGGAGCAGGGAACGGGGGACTCCTGCCGGCTGCCCAAAACCAGAGGAGCCGTAGCCATCCACCGGGCGGCGGAGGAGTGTCGTGCCGTCCGCCGAGGGCCGTCCAGTGCCACCGCCAGGCACCGCGGAGGAGATCACCCAGTTGGTGGAGGGCCGAGCAGCAGTGCGTCTGGGTACCTGATTTTTTTTTCTTCCTCTCTCCCCTCTCTCGTCTATGTCGCTCCTCCTTCCATCTCCTTTTCTCTCGCCTCTTCTGTCCTACCCCCAGGTTCCCGCAGGTCCCCGTGAGCGGGAGTTTAATCAGAGTTATCAGAGTTTAAATGGTCAGTTGCTTTTAATATTCTAGGTATTATCAAATGGCCAGGGTTTTGAGAATGCAGTGGACATGGGAGGACTATAATGCGATAAGAGGTCACTCAAGTGATAATGAGCCAAACCAATCAGGGCTTTATAATTGATTAGCAAGATTTTTAAAATATATACAATGTTTAATGGGAAATAGTGCAGTGTTGATAGAAACCTGGCAAATATGGTCAAACTTACTGGCTCAAGTAAGAACTCTAGCTGCTGCATTCTGTAGTACCTCCAGGGAAGATTAGGATTCTAAGTTCCAGTTCAGGTTGCCATGGTGGATCAGGGGACTTGTGAGGCCATGGCGGATCCTCCATGCCCTTAGCCAGCTCAGCCACAGTCATGTGGCTGCCCCTCCCCTAAAAAAAAAATTATTGGGGAAAACTTGGTATCTTGATGGGCACTCTGGGGTTGAAGCCAACACCGGTGCTGGATCCGACACTGGGGCAAGCTCTGGGGCTGACTGGAGATCTGGAGCCCTTCCTGGGTGTAACTCGGGATCTGGAGGCCTCCCTGGGCTTAATAGGGAACAGGAGCCCATCCTGGGCTTGATTCTGGAACGGGAGCCCCTCCTGGGATGAACTGGGAATCGTGAACCCTCTGTGGGCTACAATCAAGAATGGGAGTCCTTCCTAGGCTAAATTGTGGATTGGGAGCCACTCCAGGGCTGAACTGGGGATTGGGAACTTTTGGATGACTGAACTTGGTAATTGCTGGTTGACTGGTTCGGGATCAGAGACTCTCCAGAAATCGGATGATTGCCTCCTTCCAGGCAATCATCCGCTGGTGTCTGGGAGCTCCGCAGGATTATAGTAAATTATCCCAATCCAGAACAGTGCCACGAGGGTTCCCCCTATCGAGGGAGTTGGTGAGTGAGGTTATGCAGGTACTCAACACAGGGAACATTATTTAATCTTATGTCATAATAGGAAATACCTGAGAACAAATTAAGTAATTAATGACACACAGCTTGAAATCCAAATTAACTAAATGGGGAACACCTAGAACTAATAGAACTGAGTACACAAAAAGGAAACATGACCAAATAAGGAAAACCGGAACAAACATTTGGCAATAGGTTGTAATTTTGATGCATTTTTTGAGATTACAAATGCTAGAAATATGGCGTTCAATGTTAAGATTGCTATGAAATAGCACACCTAGGTTTCTGAAGAACTGAGAGAGCAGCCATCAAGTGTTAGACAGTATTTTAGGTTATTACATGCAGATGGCTTTGGTCCTATGATTAACACTTCTGTTTTTTCTTTTTTATTTCTTTTTAAGTAAAAAATGACTAATCCAGTTTTTTATGGCACCAAGCATTCCATTAGTTTTGCAAATTTGTATGCTTCGTCAGGCCACATAAACATATAGAGTTGTGTATCATCAGCATAAAAGTGAAAGTTAACACCATATTTTCTGATGATACTGTATCTCCCAAGGGTAACATGTAAAGAGTTAAAAGCAACAGTCCTAGTACTGAGCATTGAGGTACTCCATACTGCACTTGTGATCGGTGTGATACCTCATCATTCACTGCCATGAATTGATGACAGTAAGATATTTAAAATTTAAACCATGCCAATGCACTTCCAGTAATGCCAACATAACTTTCTAGTCATTTCAAAAGAATTTTGTGGTTAATAATGTTGAACACGGTGCCAGTAGCAGTTCCATTAGCACTAATAAAGAGATACAACCACGATTGGATGATAAGTAATTCGAAACTGTGATGAGAGGAGTCTCAGTACTATGATACAGTATAAATACTGACTGGAAATCCTTTTTCTCTAAGAAATACTACCATTTCTAATATCTTTGACAGAAAATGAGGCATATAATTAACAGTTTTTTAGGATCAAACACTGGGGGTCAAACAGTCAGTTTGAATGTTTTTCGGACATTTTATAATGACAAATTAATAATATTCAGAAGAGGATCTATGACTTCTGGAAGGACATCTTTTAGTAGCTTAGATGGTATAGGGTCTATATAGTTAAAGCTATGCACATAGTTTGATGTTAATTGTTTTATGATTGTTTTGCAGAAGACTTATATTACACAGACACCAACATAATGGGTTCCACAGGGTGAATCTGTACAACTGGACTGCAGTTATACTAAGGGTGTAACCTATTTCTAGATGTATTGATTCCGATAACAACAACAAAAGTCAATTAAACTCATTGCGTTGGCATCAGTAAAACACAGTCCAGACTTTGGTGAATATTCTGATGATACATACTCAGCTGAAAAGACTGTAATTGTCTCTCACAGTGAAAAATCTGCAGCCCCATGACAATGGTGTATATTTATGTGCAGTAAGTGAACTCAGTGAATAAGGGCCAGTTTTACTAGACAGGACAAATTAGCTAGAGCACAATTACAAACAAGTGCCAATGGGAGGGGAAATATTGCGGGTGATTCACTAACAAGGCGCAAATTAAAGAACACAGATGCAACATCTCATTTACATACAAACTAATCCAATATACCATGCACAACACAAATTAGCATAGTTGCAAATAAATTGTAAAGAAATAAAGAAGCCACAACACGTTGAAAAGAAAAAAATGTTGGTTTGCTAGAAGCTTTGATAGACCTGTTATTGCATGACCCCTCATTGAGAGTTTCAAGTCTTTTATTTTCTGAAGCAAATTTAAAAAATAATATTTCTTGACAAAATATATGTTTGTTGTTTCTGGCATTCAAAATAAATTGATATGTGTGGAAAAATCCTCTCCCCTCTACCACGTACTTTCTGTTCTCTGTGGTGCCTCCTCCTATCAACAATAATTTCTGCAATTTCAAGCGCAAAATTGTTTAAAATAAGCACAGTCGAACGTCATAATGATGTCACATCCTGTGCTTCTCCATTAAAACCTTGACAGTTTGTGCACTTATGCCATGTCAGATCTAGCCAAAGGACTAACATGATTATACTAATAATCATCAAGCTGACAATTCTGCAGCATATTTCAGGTTAAGATTTAAGTTCATACTGTACATTATTGTTTTGGGCTTGAATGTAACTAATGAACAAATCTAACTTATTTTATTTATTTATTTTTAGCAGAATCCAGTGATGTTACACAAACATCAAGACTATTGGTTGAACAGGGTGAATCCGCAGTAATGAACTGCAGTCATACTAAGGGTGCAGACTATTGGTATATGTATTGGTTTCGACAACGGCAGGGAGAAACCATGAGACTCATTGTTTATATAATGAAAAACGTGAAGCCAGACTTCGGTGAATTTTCTGGAGAAAAATACTCAGCTGAAAAGACTGTAGCTGAGAATGGATCTTTCACAGTGAAGAAGCTGCAGCCTGAGGACAGTGGTGTGTATTTCTGTGCAGTGAGTAAACACAGTGACACAGACTGACTGTGCTGCTGTACAAAAACCTAAAAACATAAACACAGAACAGGTGCTATGACAGGTGTTAATAAAGATTAAGAAATTTTGTTGAAATGATGTTCACATTTTTTTTGACAACTCCAATATTGCAATTCCTAATCTTATTTTCAAGAATAATCTGGTAGTGACTCTTTCCGCAAATTCCATGGCGACAGCTATGTTTATAAACGAGTCACTGAATCATTTACTTAACTGATTTGTTCAAAAGCACTGAATCATTCAGGAACAAAATACTCATCATAATAAACATTTTATTATCACTTTATTAATATTAGAAAAGCAATATCACTTTCACAGGGGTGCATTATGGCCATATTTTAGCACTACTGTAATCAATATCACACAATCCAGCTACTGTAATTCCTTATCTGCGGGACTCAGTGGAGGTAGCATGACTGCACAAACAGTTTAATAATCAGAATTAATATTAAGTGACTTAAATGTAATACACAATATCTGTTTTTGTTTCACTGATAGAAACAATTTCAAAAAAGCATTTACAAAAAGCTGTTGCAGCACTGAACAACACAGTAGACTAGGGTTGAGCTACAATAGTAAATTTAATCCAGCAGATGGTGATAAAGGCTAACATTTCTAGTATATTACAGGAGAAGTGTCTCCCATACTGTGTGACTGTACGACTGTGATCTTTCATCAGACAGAGTCAAGTGAAAGTAACCTCGTGGACCATTTATGTGTACATACAGCTACTGTAGGTTTGGCTTTTGGTGTCAAAATTCTCTTTAAATTCTAAATATATATATTCAGCTGTTCCTGATCAAGCCATTGACTAAATGAACACCAGGGTTATGTGACTCTGTAACTGGTGACCTACCATCAGCTATCATTATTAAAATATATTTTTTACATAAACATTTGGTTGGTTGGTTGGTTGGTGTACATGAAAAGAGTAATATGATGTCAACTTAATATTACACGATGTCATAGTGATATCACATCCTGTGCTCCATCATTAAAGTTTTCATGGTTTGCTTCTGCATTTATCTAGTCTAGCCAGATAACTAACATGTTTATACTAATAATCATCACACTGATAATTCTGCAACATATTTCAGGTAAGATATCAGTTGGTTATGTATATTATTGTTTTGGACGTAACTGCAAAAAATATGTAACTAATATTATTCTCTTGCAGAATCCAGTGATGTTACACAGACAGGAACATTATGGGTTTCACAGGGTGAATCTGCAAGAATGGAGTGCAGTCATACTAAAGGTGGATTATTTTTGTATATGTATGGGTTTCAACAGCGGCAGGGAGAAACAATGAGACTCATTGCCTTCACAATGCCAAATGTCAACCCAGAATTTGGTGAATTTTCTGGAGATAAATACTCAGCTGAAAAGACTGTGGCTGAGAATGGATCTTTCACAGTGAAGAAGCTGCAGCCTGAGGACAGTGGTGTGTATTTCTGTGCAGTGAGTAGGTACAGTGACACAGACTGACTGTGCTGCTGTACAAAAAAAAAAAAAACAACTTCCTTAAAGCTGCAGTAGGGAACTTTTTTTTTACATATTTTACAACTTTTTTTTTTACTATTTTTTACATATTTGTTAAACCTGTCATTATGTCCTGACTGTAGAATATGAGACAGATAATCTTTGAAAAAAAAACCAAGCTCCTCTGGCTCCTCCCAGTGGTCCTATTGCCATTTGCAGAAAGTCATCCGCTCCCGATAAAAAAACAACCAATCAGAGCTGCGGTCCGTAACTTTGTTTGTGTTCAAAATGTAGAAAAATGAACATAATAAGCGAGTACGCAATGAATCCATTTTCCAAACCGTGTGTTTAGCTTGTCCTGAATCACTGGGTTGCACCTATAATAAGTGTTTATATTCTGACTATTTTAGATTGCTTCGGGGGCACCGCGGCGGAGTAACCCAGTACCTTTGTGACTCTTCATAGACATAAACAGAGAGAGGTAGTTCCGGCTACAATGTTCTTCCGCAAGACGCAAGCAGTTCTGTTTATTAACCGCTAGAGCGTCAAAAGTTCCCTACCGCAGCTTTAACGTCCTTAATGAATTTTGTTGCATAATTATTAATTTGTTTTTCATCTAAAGTGGCAGGAAGTTAATCAGTCAAAGTTAAGAGTTTTTCGAAGGCACGATGTGCTTATACTTTATGTTTTACCTCCTGTAGGGTGGGTCAATATATAAATATGTAATATAAAAGATCTTTCTCCATTAGACTAAGCCAACCAAACTCCAGCTAGCCACACTTTTACACTCTCAAAACTCTCTTTTTAAGCTATTCATTATGATTTCTTCATTTTATTTATTTTTTGTATCAATAAGATTGCTTGCCATTATGTGTAAGATATTTACATTTAAACTGAATTTGCAATAAATATTGTATATTAATCTGTCATTAATTATTATTATTATAAATAGTGACGTCATTGTGATTTCACTTCCTGTGCCTCACCATTATAGTGCTCATTGCTTTCTTTCTGTATTTGACAATTGTATTCTGTTGTATTTATATATATATGTATATGTATATGTATATTTATTTATATATGTATATATTTCTTTCCTATTATGACATTAATTATCTAGCCATTAACATTAAGGCCAGACGTTGTGCTACCTCAGAGGCCTCCAAGCAGGTAATTCTCTTGGAGCTCACAGTGCCTTGGGAGGACCGTATGGAGGAGGCCAATGAAAGGAAGAGGGCAAAGTACTCCCAGCTTGTGGAGGATTGCCGGAGCAATGGGTGGCGGGCAATATGCCAACCCGTCGAAGTGGGATGTTGAGGATTTGTGGGCCAATCCCTTTGCAGGGCCTACAAAATGCTTGGCATCACAGGGGCGAGCCAGCGAAGGGCCATCAAGTTGGCCACTGATGCTGCAGAAGTAGCATCAAGGTGGCTGTGGATCAGGAGAGGAGAGGCATGGCGTGTAGGGAAGTAGCGCTACCTGGACATAAGCTGGGACCTGATCACCCCGGCTGGGTCGCCTAGGGGAGGGGGTCTGATTGAAAGACCCGAAACCCCCCGTGATCCTAGGTTACATCACTGATGATATGTCCAGGTGCACCAGACGGTGTATCTAAAATCTTGTTTTCTGGAACAACCAGTGACTACCAGGAACAGTCTGGTTGACGACCAAATACAGATTGGTGACAGCTGGAGAGACAGTGGACAGCCCGGAAAGACGGCACTGGGGCAGTGAGGGGTAGCATCCCAGGCTGCACCTTCTGAGAAGAAGGAACCCACAAAAGCTACGAATCGACCTACAGGAGATATACCCCTAGGGATTCCCGAGAGGGGGGGCGAAAGAGAATCCCACAGGACGGATCAAAGGTTGACGATATATGGCAATGGAAACATGACGACGATAATGGAATGCAAATGTGGCAAGATATGCAAGAACCGACATGGCCTGCGGATCCACCAGGCCAAAAAGAAGTGTATACAGAAGGAGGTAGAGTCACAGCGCACAGGAACTACGCCTGGTGAGATGCAGGAGGAGCCAGGCCCGGAGACACCCCACAGTGCCCGGAGCCTCCAGGTGATGCAACCACCTGATGCACACAGGACATCAGAACATCGTCGGGTGAAGTGGCCCCAAGCTAGCAAGGAGAAGGAGTGGCGTCAGTTTGACGAAGACGCAGATACCATCTTGGAGGCAACTGCCAAAGGGAGAGCTGATCGACGCCTCAAAACGATGACTACAATCATCATCAGCTTAGCTGTAGAGAGGTTTGGACTTGAGGAGAAGCGAGCAGCGAAGTCCCCCTATACCATGAACAACAGAGCCAGTAAAATCCATCAGCTCAGGCAGGAGCTGAAGACCTTGAGGCAGCAGTTCAAGGTTGCAAGCGAAGAGGAGAGGGGACCACTTGCGGAGCTACGCAGCATAATCCGCAAAAGGCTGATGACTTTGAGGAGAGCAGAGGGGCATAGGAGGAGGAGGAAGGAGAGGTCCAGGAGGAGAGCTGCCTTCCTAGCGAACCCATTTGGATTTACGAAACAGCTGCTAGGACAGAAGCGCAGCGGCCAACTCACCTGCTCCAAAGCTGAGGTTGACCACCACCTCAAGCAATCCTACAGTGATGAGTACAGAGAGCAAGACCTAGGGCCCTGCAGGTTCTTGATCAATCCACCTGCACCAGCACTGGACTTTGACGGGAAAGAGACCGGTTGGAAGGAGATCCAGGAGGTGGTTAGAAGGGCAAGGGCAAACTCCGCTCCAGGGCCCAGTGGAGTACCATACAAGGTTTATAAGAACTGTCCAAGACTACTCCACAGACTCTGGAAGATCCTGAAGGTTATTTGGAGGAGGGGAAGGGTAGCAGACCAGTGGAGACAGGCAGAGGGTGTTTGGATCCCGAAGGAGGAGAAGTCTCAAAAAATCGATCAGTTCCGGACCATCTCACTGCTGAGTGTTGAAGGAAAGATCTTCTTCAGCCTCATTTCCAGGCGACTGACAGACTACCTCCTGAAGAATTCCTATATCGATACATCAGTCCAGAAGGGAGGAACCCCAGGGGTACCTGGATGTCTGGAGCATACAGGCGTGGTCACTCAGCTTATCAGGGAAGCCAGAGAGAACAAGGGGGACCTGGCTGTGCTGTGGCTGGACCTCGCAAATGCCTATGGATCCATACCCCATAAACTGGTCGAAGAGGCACTGAACCGGCATCACACCCCGAAGAAGTTCAGAGACCTCATCCTGGACTACTATGCCAACTTCCACCTGAGAGTCTCCTCCGGAACAACATCCTCAGACTGGCACAAGCTTGAGAAGGGGATCATCACTGGCTGTACAATCTCAGTCATCCTTTTTGCACTCGCCATGAACATGCTGGTGAAATCTGCAGAAATACAGTGTAGGGGGCCCCTCTCTAAGTCTGGAGTTAGACAGCCACCCATCCGAGCCTTCATGGATGACCTGACAGTGACCACAACATCTGTCCCAGGCTGCAGGTGGATCCTGAACGGCCTTCAGGAGCTGATGTCCTGGGCTCGCATGAACTTCAAGCCGGCAAAGTCAAGGTCCCTCGTGCTGAAGAAAGGGAAGGTTACTGACAAGTTCCACTTCTCACTTGGCACCACCAAGATACCATCACTGACAGAGGAACCTGTAAAGAGCCTGGGGAAGGTGTTCAATTGCAGCCTGCGAGACGCAGCTTCCACAAAAGCGACCAACCAAGACCTGGAGACCTGGCTGGCCATGGTGGACAAGTCTGGCCTTCCTGGCAAGTTCAAGGCCTGGATTTACCAGCACGGTATCCTCCCTCGGATCCTATGGCCCCTCCTGGTGTATGAAGTCCCCATTTCAACAGTGGAAGGTTTTGAGATGAGGATCAGCAGGTTTCTGCGCAGGTGGCTGGGACTGCCTCGAAGCCTCAGCAGCATCGCTCTATATGGGCAGAACAACAAGCTGAAGCTTCCCATGAGCAGCCTGAGCGAGGAGTTCATGGTGACATGGTCCAGGGAGGTCCTACAGTATCGGGATTCCAGTGATCCAAAGGTTGCCCAGGCTGGGATTGAGGTCAGGACAGGGCGGAAGTGGAGGGCTACCGTGGCAGTGGATGACGCGGAGTCAAGGCTACGGCAAAAGGTGTTGGTGGGCTCAGTGGCACAGGGGAGAGCTGGCCTGGGCAGCAGAAGAGCTCCTCGCTATGACAAGGCGGAAGGGAAAGAGAGGAGGTCTCTGATTCTGGAGGAGGTGCGTGCAGGAGTTGAGGAGAAGCGAGCTTGCCAGATGGCTGGGATGCGGCAACAGGGTGCCTGGACAAGATGGGAGCAAACAGTGGAGCGCAAAGTCACATGGACTGAGCTATGGAAGGCTGAACCCTACAGGATAAAATTCCTGATCCAGGCGGTCTATGACGTGTTGCCAAGTCCATCCAACCTCTTCTCCTGGGGAAAGGTGGAGACACCAGCATGCCCCCTCTGCCAGAAGAGAGGAACGTTGGAACACATCCTGAGCTGCTGTCAAAAAGCCCTGGGTGAATGGCGTTACCGCTGGAGGCATGACCAGGTCCTAAAAGCCGTAGCAGATTCTATCTGCAGTGGAATTAGCCACAGCAAGAGCCTCCGCCCAGTGAAGACCACAGCTTTTGTCAGAGCTGGGGAGAAGTCAACACCAGCTGCCCGGGGCACCTCTTTTGGCCTGTTGGCAACGACGCGTGACTGGGAGCTGTCAGTTGATCTGGGCAAGCAGCTGAAGTTCCCTGAGGCGGTTGCCATAACAACATTAAGGCCAGACGTTGTGCTTACCTCAGAGGCCTCCAAGCAGGTAATTCTCTTGGAGCTCACAGTGCCTTGGGAGGACCGTATGGAGGAGGCCAATGAAAGGAAGAGGGCAAAGTACTCCCAGCTTGTGGAGGATTGCCGGAGCAATGGGTGGCGGGCAATATGCCAACCCGTCGAAGTGGGATGTCGAGGGTTTGTGGGCCAATCCCTTTGCAGGGCCTACAAAATGCTTGGCATCACAGGGGCGAGCCAGCGAAGGGCCATCAAGTTGGCCACTGATGCTGCAGAAGTAGCATCAAGGTGGCTGTGGATCAGGAGAGGAGAGGCATGGCGTGTAGGGAAGTAGCGCTACCTGGACATAAGCTGGGACCTGATCACCCCGGCTGGGTCGCCTAGGGGAGGGGGTCTGATTGTTGAAAGACCCGAAACCCCCCGTGATCCTAGGTTACATCACTGATGATATGTCCAGGTGCACCAGACGGTGTATCTAAAATCTAGCCAGAGAAGATCATTATACTAATATTCTTTAAACTGATTATTCTGCAACATAATTCAGGTTATATATTTAGTTTTTACATCATTGTTTTTGAGTAAATATTGTACATGATGTATATGGGTAGTTGACAAATAGGCAGTAAAAAATGCTTCTTTTATAAAAGACATCTTTTAAAGAAGAATGCATATATTATTATTATTTTATTTATTTTTTTTTACATTTTTACAGAACTGTATAATATGTCCTATGGTGTGACATAGCAAACAGTAAGAAAGAGAAACTAAATCTCTTAATAATAAATAAATGCCATGAGAGAGATTTATCTTAATGTTTAGATACTTGTTTTTCCTCCGAATTTCATCTAACGTGATGTATAGTAAAAAAAAAATAAAAAAAAATAAAAAAAATAAAATAAAAAAAAAAATCAATAGACATTTCTCTACTGAGCAGTCAAGGTATAGTGTTTTACACAAAAACACAATATGCTTATAATAAAATTCCAGTAAGGTGAGGACATTCAATTAGGTTCCAAGTAAGATCTTCCACCACTAACCCTAACCCTAAACCTAAGCCAAACCACCCAACTCAACATATACACAAAAATAAAGATATAGATAGATAGATAGATAGATAGATAGATAGATAGATAGATAGATAGATAGATAGATAGATATAGATAGATAGATAGATAGATAGATAGATAGATAGATAGATAGATAGATAGATAGATAGATAGATAAAATAATGGGGGAAAAATCTGAAAATAATTTATATAAAATAAAAACTATATTCTATGGTAATATGTAATCATGCATATCCACCATGAAGGTTTATTTGAAATATCACTTAGTAATTACTGTCATACAAACATGAATCCAGCAGATGGCACTAGCTTATAATATTACAGATATAATAAGTATGCCGGCAGCTCACAGACCTCGAATGTTTCTTTAACATCTTACTTGAAGAACTTGTCACATGATTTTTTGTAACCTCGTGAATCCAGTTCTATCCAGTCTTAACCATTGTTCCTCTCCAAACCACTGATAGCAAAAATGTCTTGTTTCCTGTGTTGTTTGTTTAGTCTTCACCCAGTGACCTCATGGATTATGAATATTATGACAAATTTATGGTCATTGCATATTGTGTTTAGACACCAGTGTTTATTTATAATTTCTGAAACATATAACCAGTGACATGACAATATTACTGCTTAAGCTAAGCAGTAGACTGTGCTAGATGCCTCTGTTTAAGTTAGTAAGAGCAGTTAACAGAACAACTACACTCTTATTAGTTTTATAATATCTTTCTCAAGTTCTGATAGTTGATGGATTTCCCCCGTGAAAATAACTAAAACCATTTACTTACCAACCTAGATCTTCATCCAGTGAGCTACACCACCCAACCCCTCCTCTAGAGGCACACCACTATTATTTAAGTCTCAAGACTTTGCTAAGTTCAGCTATTCAAGATGCAGTTGTGTTTTGCTATTTTGTTTGCATCTTTACAATGGCCTGCCACTATGTGTAAGCTGCTGATTTGCTAAAAAAAACAGGTTTACAATGTTTTAAGTCCTAAATTACTCATTACATTTATTTTCATCGCAGGTCTTCAGGTAAACCAAAACCCATTAGAGCTTATTCTTCAACCAGGTGAAGCACTGAAGGTTGTCTGCTCCATCACAGGCACGGATAACCTAAACCTCTACTGGTACCGTTGGACCCCGACAGATGGTTTCAAGTTGATGTTCAGTTCTCTCGGTGTAGGAAATGTGGATCCAGAAAAAGATGGGGATTTCTCATCTAACAGACCAGGGCTTCTTCAGATAGTGCTGGAGTCCGAGAGTGTAACAGATGTTGGTTCTGTTGTTTGGTTCTGTGCAGCCAGTCCCCACAGTATAACAGACCACAGTGAAAGCTGTACAAAAACACTCAGGGACCAAAACTGCTTTTTGAGTTCATTTGAAGGCTAGATCGGTTCATTTGAGGCCATGTTAGAAGCTGCTTGATTGAAAGAGGTGTAAAAAATTATCTTTAAAATGTATCCCTTGTGTTGAAGATTGAGCTTACTGTTTTTATATAAATATATTTACATTTCTGCCATATTAACTGACAGCACCACAAATAAGCTACTACTAAATATATTGTAGAAACTTAATTTTCTGTAAAGTTGCTTTGCAACGATTTGTATCGTGAAAAACGCTAGACAGATAAACTTGAACTAAATTGAATTGAATTGAATAGAATTATATTTTGAGTCCCAGAGACCCCAGTGATTAATTGGTGAAAATAATAATAAATTCAAAATGAATCTCTAATATAATCATTGTAATAGGTTCCTCTGGCCTAATTAAAACACATTTGAATTATATTATTGCAGTATTAACCCTTTCTTTTAACAGAACATAGAAATATATATATATATATATATATATATATATATATATATATATATATATATATATATATATATATATATATATATTCAGAATTTTTATACATTTGACCCCAGTGTACATAATACATTATACAAAAATATACATTTGGTATCTTGCAGCATTTGACATTTTTCATAGAGGACTTTTGATACATGTTGACATTTTGTTATAATCAGTTCTCATTACAATGAGATAAAAGTAATGAAATCATTTCTAAAATGTTAAGAATTATTATTATTTTATTTTTTTTTGACATATTTCATGAGGATTAACAGGAGCTTTTCCTTATTATCAAACAAGATAATAACAGAATTAGATTTTAAAATTAGACATTGCTTTACATCATTTACTGGAAGAGCTAATGACATTTTAATGTGTTAGATTACTCAGACTGAGCAACTGATTCATGATGAATGCGTTCAACGTTCCAGAAAAACAGTACAGATGTGGGGGGGTGTGGTGCAGACTGTTGACAGAATAACCTGCAAACATGCGTCTCGAATGAATCACCCGTTTCTGCACCAGTTTTCAACAGCTCTCTTGGCTCTTATTGGCTTCGTCTGAAGATGTGTGTGAGCTTTGAGGCTTGTGTGCAGCAGCAGGTGTGTGAAAGATGCAGGATGGAGCTCGAACATCTCGAGAACGTTCTGACCACATCCTCCCCAACACCTCCACATTGCTTGCAAAGATCTGACACCACATCCTGCTTTCATCTACAGCAACCTGCAGCAGTACAGCACTTAAAATCATCCATACACCATTCAAAGTAGCATAACGCTTCACATTTTCAAGCAGAAAACAAACACGTTATTATTTATTTATTTATTAAAAAAATGTAAATGCATTAACAAAATCAAGACAGTGCTGTTATTTTCAGGTTCAGTCACATTGTTCAGTTGCAGTACTACTTTGTAGATGGCTTGTTCCAGGAATTGTAGAAAAGCTTCAAAACTCATTATGAGAAATGTAGATGTCTCAGTATACATGAAAAGTCTTATGTTTCTTATTGCAGTGGAAGATTCTTACATAACTGAGATAACAACCCACACTTTCCAAAGGTGCTGATTTTCCACTGAAAAAAAAAAAAAAACATGCAAATATCCTGTTTCTCATAAAACAAAGCCTTCAAATTACGTAAATGTAGAATGTTTTAGTCATAGCACAAAAATAGAACCCGAAACTGTTTATATCATTCTACTTAATTAGCATTTTATTGTAAGTCAATTCACTAACCCCTTTTAAAGCTTTGAAAACAATTATAATATGTGTGATTTGATGTCGCATACACAAATATAAGACACATGAATCTAGTAAATTGTTGGCAATACACAGATATTTTACACAGCTTGTAAATAATAAAGAGAGTCACTTCTGGCCTGTGACAAATTGTCAACGTATCTCAGTCTTCTGGTAATTGTTTCTTCTTAATTCGCTGTAGGGTAATAAATTCACATCATGTTACAGGATCTATTATATCAATCATATGTATTTATTAATATACTGTTTATGCATATTTGATGTGTGAGATGTGCTTAATAGTTATGAGGAATACCTTTAGTTTGCACACCACACCAGCCACAGCCAGCGCATACAGCAGACTTTTGCAGAGGAATAGGATGTAGCCAAAGCCAAGCAGTTTCAATCCTTTCGGCTTCACTAAAAACACGGAAAACAAGTATGTCAGATACAGCACTTAAAGACATAAACACAAAGACTGTCAAATTAGACAACTAAACTATCAGTAAATCTGCTGTCTCAGACTTAGAATATACAGTGGCCCGAAATACTATTAAGGCACGATCAGTCGCACTCCAACATATAAATATCTTAAAGAAAGTGTCATCTGCAAATGTATTATTTTATGTATTTACTGATATCTACTGTCTTCAGAGCTGGAGCTGATTGTCCCTGAATCGTACTTGTTATATGCAGTTATTGACCCTGATTGTAACATTTGGTGCACTTTCACAAACCTTTTTGACCGGTTATGGTGGTTGTGACATTGACATCTTCCTTTCCGTTGAAGAATTTGATGGTACAGGTGAAGTTACTCTTGGGATCCATCCAGTCAGTTTCATTGACTTTTATTCTGCTGCTGATGTGGTACATCAATGTTGTCTTGTCCTGTCGGGCTGAGGTGTCAGTAGATACACTGTCCTGTCTCTCTATGCCATTCACTTTCCAGAACATACTCACATGATCGGGATAAAAGCCTGAGGCCACACACACTAAAGTTAAACCTTTATCATTTGACTTGTCCTGGGAACAGATCTCTTTTGGAGACGGTGGTAGGATCTTGACTTTAGGTAGAGTGATGTTTGCAGCTTCAGAAAGAAAGATTGAAAGCAGAAAATTAGGAAGATTAATTTGCATCAATTACTATGTAATTATAACACGCGTTAATTAAATGCTTTATTTCAATTGGTCAGTCACAGCAAAGGCTGATGAATTTATTTATTTATTCATTTATTTGAAATGATTGCAAAACTGTCCACGGCAACACTTTCATGAATTGTTACTTTCACGCGTTTTGAATTAAAAGGATATTTTATGTCAGTACTGTATGTGGATGAATACTGTATCCATCGAAAGAAATGTGCAGAACAACTTATAAAGCTGCTTTGTTTAAACATACATTTAAATGTTTAGATGCTTTGGTTTGTGTACAGTTCCAAATAGTTGTTATTCTGTAGTCGTACACCTGTAACTTATTTTAAATATTTCTATTTTTACTTTTAAGGACATACTTGTGGACTTAAGTTGTTTCTTCTGAAATGTTACCTTATTTTCTCATTGAAAATAGATTTTGGATTAACACATGATTAATAAAAAACATTTTATAGAATAAATAAACATTAATTTATTAACTAATAAATGAACATTTTACATTAGATAAATAATTTGTTATGGCCCATGCACTTCTTATTTTCTGTATTCAATCCATTTTTCAATTACCCATATAATATGACCCATTTTATTACATTTCACAAATCAAACAAGTCATCATATCTACTACTACAATTTCTGAACTTAAAAAAATCGGACTTACCCAGAACCGTCAGTTTGGTACCTTCTCCAAATTCTAGTTGTGCGTAGCTAGTACACGATGTTTTATCTCATTACCCAAACCTCAACAACTAGCAACTAATAATGGGCAATGGTACACTGTTTTTGGGGGCCCCTTTTCAGTTTGAGACCATGAAAGCCATAGCGGCCTCCCAGCTGTTACCCAGAGGCCTCTGCTGAGCAGCAGGTATAGCAGACCGAAATTCAGTTGTTTTGGGGGGCATTTTTGTGCATTTAATTGTGCATTTTGATCTTAACAGTAATTAAAATTAACAACAAAAAAAATTATAATTAAAAAGGTAAATGCATACAGTGGCCCCAGGAACAATCAAAACAGAAAAAAGGTTGATGAAATATCAAGCCAAATATCATCTGCAGACAGCTGTAGAAATTTTCTGAGAACTAACCTCACTGCTCGTATCATTTCTGTAATTGCTTTTAAACATTTAACATCCAATATGTGTAGTTAATCATTAATTGTACTTTAATTTGGCAGTGGTTAAAAACATTGTATTTTTATTTTGAACAATGTATTATTTAACTTATTTCATATATGAGGTAGCTATACCTTTTGGGAGATATATATATATATATATATATATATATATATATATATATATATATATATATATATATATATATATATATATATATATATATATGTATATATATATATATATATATATATATATATATATTATTATTATTTTTTTTTTTTTTTTTTTTTAGAAATAGGTGTTCAGGTACAGTTCTGCAGAATTCAGTTATTTATAAGAAAAATGGTTGATTGGTTTATCCAATTATTTAAGCGGTGGGAGTCTAAAATGTCAATAAATGATAATCTATGTGTGCAATGAGATTTCTATTGCTTCATTTTTATTCAGCTGATAGAACAGTACAATTAAAGAATTATTAGCAATGTTTTAGTGATTAGAAACAGCTGTGTATTCACCTCTCTGAGAATATAAGGACCACATAAGCTACAGGATATAATCAACTAGATACATCAGTTACCATGTTGTTACATGATTGAAAGCAGTTGGGAGATCATTGTCAGCCCTAAAAAAGTTATTGTTGACTATTACATTTATGCATTTTGCAGATGCTTTTATTCAAAGCAGTTCAAGGTATTCAGTTTATTTGCATTCCCTGGGAATCAAATCTGACAACTAATGCTATACGCTCTACCGATTGATGTACAGCAAAAATAAAAGCTATCAAAATAGCTAACTGGTGAAAAATGTCACTATATAAAAAAAGAGAATTTTCTTTCCAGATAATGTGTAAGATTTTATTTTATTAAAGTGTGAAACAAATTTATTTAAACACAAAATACAGTAGCTTTTATAGTGAAGAATAATGAATTATATTGACCTCTGTGAAGTCTCTTTTAGAATCAAATCAAATTAACACTAAATACAGTAGCAAGGACACAAGCAAAAGAATAATATATAATCAAAAAGTAGATTTTATGATTAATCTGATCTGAAGTATCTGCAGGCTTTCATTGAGATAAACACTTCAGAAGGAGAGAAATAAGCAATAAAATAAAATAAAATCAGTTGTATGAAAACAGCATCTCTTCAGGTTGGAGTAAATGATTTTTCTGTTTAGTTCATTCATTTTCCAGAGGAACCCTGAAACAAAAATTGCATAAACATTAAAACATTTAGAGAGAGAGAGAGAGAGAGAGAGAGAGAGAGAGAGAGAGAGAGAGAGAGATGGTTATCTATCTATCTATCTATCTATCTATCTATCTATCTATCTATCTATCTATCTATCTATCTATCTATCTATCTATCTATCTATCTATCTATCTATCTGTCTATCGCATCCATATAATGTGTGTATTTTTATATTGTATAAACATATACATGTGATCAAACATTTAATGCTTATGTTGTTAATATTCTTCCAGCTCTTGTGTTTGAAAATATGGATTATAATTAGTAGTTTATCATCCTTACCTTTCGCCAGACGAACACAAAGATGACAAGGCCATACAGTGCACTCTTAGCAATGAACACACCGTATGCCAGCTTAATCGTCTTCGATGATTTTAAATAATCTTCTGGAGATTAAAAGATCAAATGCATAAATTGATAAATGTTTGACCCTAATTTGTCTTTTGCAAATAGACATTAAAAAAGAAAAGAGCAAACCCTTACCTGGTTCATATGCACCCCCTGGAAATAGAAATCAAATATTAAAATCAAAAAATTACTTTAAGCATTCATTGCAAAATGTATTGTATTTACAGACAGCAGTTTATTATTTTTTTTTTCTTTCAATTTATTTCTAATGAAATACCTCCAGTTCCAGTAATATTAGCACTTTCGTAATGATTAACTGTTCCATCGTAGAAGGTCACTGTACAATTGTATGTGTTTTTTGTTGTGAATTCTTTTTTAAGGACTTTAAGTCTGCTGGATATGCGGAATATTGTCGCATTGTATTTGGTGGCATAAGGGTCTGTCGCTACATCCTCTGTTATAATCTTGCTTCCAATTGACCATTGTATGCTCACATGGTCTGGGTAGAAGTTTTCGGCCACACACACAAGAGTGACCTTTTCCGTACAGCCCGTCACATTTAGAATTTTTACTTCTGGTTTTTTGACATCCTTAGATACTGTAAAAGAACATGAACAAATGCCATTAATATTCTAAGCATATGTAACAAAATATTAATATAAACATACACATAAATAATTTTGAAGAACATTTTCCCCATGACATTTCAGTCTGCTTAAACTTAAACTGAAGAATTATGCAGTTTGATGATGATGATGATGATGATCATGATGATGATGACTGTTATTGTTGTTGTTATTGTAAAAAAAAAACTACAATACCATTTATAACCCTATTACACAATAAAAAAAAAGTGCACTAAGAGAAGTTGCTTCTTCAACAGGAAAACCACATACAACTAATGCAACTAAGGTTTCTGTACTCACCAGCTCTCAGTTACATGGAGCTCATAGCAAAAATCCTCATAAAGCATAAAGCATATCAGCAATACTACATGCTTATAAAATCTTTATATATACAGTAGTGCACAACAGGAAGAGTAAAGAACAGCTAGGTGCGATTCCAATGTAACTTTCACTCTCTTCACACTGTTCAACAGCTACAGTAAAACTCTTTCTATCACTTTAATCTGATTTCATTCTACAATGCATGATTATGACACTCAAAATATAAATGTTATAAAATGCTGTAGACCACTGACATTTGAGTGTCATATTCGTGCGTATTTATCAGTACCACAATGAATTTATTACAACTTTTTAGAAAAACATCAAGCTTACATATCACCATATTGAAAATGATGAACAATTTGAGTGATAGTAAGGCAGAGAGCTTGTCTTAATGCAGACTATTATCTAAACCTTTCATTCTAGTTCTTCAAAACCAGACCTCAACACTCAAGTTTCACTAGTGAACAGTGACAATGTTTTACTTTTATGCCATTGTCTCTGATTAATTCATATCAACATACACAATTCACTTATTACAGTTTTTATGAAGAAAAAAGGACTTTGTCACATTTTTACACAAAAATTCTTGGAATTTACAAACTGATAAAATACCAGAAACACAAGCAAACAAATATTCTCACCTAAAACTGTAAGTTTGGTGCCATCGCCAAAGTATGCAGGATCACCATAGTTCACACTGATTCTAAGCTACAGTCAAAACCTCAACTATAACAGAGATCATGGAAACATTATCCAACTATATTTAACTCTGTTCCTAAAGACAAATGATTTACTCCAGTTTTTCTAATTGACACCTTTATTTTAAACATACTATTTTAACTTTGCAATATCAAAATCATTACAATTTTAAAGACCAGAATGTTCCATTTACTCACCTAGAACTGTAAGTTTAGTCCCTTTGCCAAAGTATGCAGGGTTGGCATTGTTCACACTGATTCTATGCTACAGTTAAAACCTCAGCTATAATCCAGATGCATGTGAATACTTCCACTTATCCAATTATTTATTTATTTTTGTAAAAGACGGATTAGCTTGTCCAAGTTTTTCAGTTCAGCATCATTTTAGATAATCTAACAAAATACGTTAAAATCATTAAATATCAGATACTCAATTTACTCACCCAGAACTGTAAGTTTAGTGCCATTCCCAAAGTATGCAGGCTGCGATTGTTCACAATGATTCTAAGCTACAATTAAAACCTCAGCTGCACTGGAGATCATGTGAACATTGCCACTTATCCCACTTCATCAAACTTAATTTTTAAGACAGCACATATTTTCAGTTTTTCTGATTCATGAGAACACCCAAATTGTAGATATCCTTTTACAATATTAGGTTATGAATATCAAGCATAATATTTAATTGACTCACCTAGAACTGTTAGTTTTGTGCCGTTGCCAAAGTGTGCAGGACTAAGATTGTTCACACTGATTCTAAGCTACAGTTAAAACCTCAAATATACTGCAGAGCATGTGAACACTGCCACGTATCCCAGTTACATTTTCAAAGACTAGACCTATTGTACAATCTTAGATCACATTTTAAAAATATTAAGCTTTATGATTTACACATTATGGGCCTATTCAAATTACTCACCCAGAACTGTAAGTTTAGTGCCATTGCCAAAGTATGCTGGATATCCAGTGTTCACAATGATACTGAGCTACAGTTAAAACCTCAGAAATACTGCAGAGCATGTGAACACTGCCACGTATCCTAGTTTATCTATGTCTTAAAGCCTGGACCTTCTCCTCAATCTTAGAAAACATATGTAACATAATAAGCTTTACAATTCACACATAATATTCAAATTACTCACCCAGAACTGTAAGTTTAGTGCCATTGCCAAAGTATGCAGGATTGCCAAAGGTCACACTGATTCTAAGCTACAGTTAAAACCTCAGCTGCAGCTGGATTCATTTAAACAGTTCCACTTATCCAACTACATCTAACCTCATTTTAAGATATAATAAGATTCTCAGGAACCTGCCTGTTCATCCAATCCCAATTCATCCATTTTTGATATGTTGTATCAATTTCACTTTTCTTAATGACCTCCAATCAATATCAATATCAATCAATTTAACATTATAGAGAAGGTTTTTTTTGTTCTGTTTTGTTTCTTACCTAGTACAGTTAACTTTGTTCCATTGCCGAAATAAGCTTGGCCAGTAGTGACACAACACACATGTGCACTAACAAATTCAATCAAGACACCAAATAACCTTCTTCTAGACCTAAATGTCAGACAAGCATCGTGTGTTCCTAAATATGCTAGCAATTTCAGAAATATTCTGGTAATATTTTATTAATTTCAATTGTAGATATCATAGAGCAACATTTTTTTTTTTATTGACTTCAATTTGTCATAAGTTCATTGCACCTTGTCTTGCATAAAGATGTATATGGCAATCAATCAAATAGCATGAAAATGGTATAATAGCATCAATATTCTTACCCAGAACAGTGAGCTTTGTTCCATTGCCGAAATAAGCTGGATAACTACCACCAGTGTCACAGCACACATGTGCATTAACAAATTCACTCAGGATTCCAAATCCAAGTCCCTTTTTAGCTTAAATCGCCTAAAACTAATTTACTGAGATTCTTTATGGCAAGTCTGCTCATTTAAGTCATTTCATAAATGTAACACTCAAACATCATAACTTAGAAGATTCATTGTATATTAAAGTCAATAAATAACAGAACATCGCATAACTACATTTTTGTATATCCTGCTAAGGTTTTGCATATAACACAGAATACTTTAATTACTCACCTAGAACTGTAAGTTTAGTGCCATTGCCAAAGTATGCAGGACTGGCAGTGTTCACATTGATACTAAGCTACAGTTAAAACCTCAGCTACAGTCAAGATCATATAGACTTTGCCACTCATCATCAAACATTATTATTGTATGGAAATTAGATTTTTCTTACCTAGTACAGTTAACTTTGTTCCATTGCCAAAATAAGCCTGACCCAAACCAGTGGCACAGCACACATGTGCACTAACAAATATACCCAAGACACCAAATGCTAAAGCCCTAGCATAGTTTTTATACTTGTGTGTCCTGTAAATATCTACTATAGAACAATCATTTAAGCACAATGATTTACAATTATAGTGATACATCAGAGAGATATACAAAAAAAAAAAACAATCATTTTGAAAGCTCTCAAAAAGAATCTACTTTTAGACCTGAACATCATATAAGCAAGATATGTTCCTAAATATACTAGTAAGTTAAGAAATATTATACAAATGACTTACCTAGGACAGTAAGCTTAGTTCCGTTACCAAAGTGTGCTTCACTACCCATGGTCACACTGATTCTTTGCAACAGTTAATACCTCAGATAGTCAAAATCAGAAATGATTCTACTTACCTCAATGTGTCTAGCTTTTTAAGACATTTTAGAGAAAGTTTGTCTCAGTGTTACTGAGAATTGTTTCAATTTAGCTAAATTTAAATGTAATAAAATTGTATATTTCACACAGCAACGTTTAGAGTGAATTGTTACTAGCCTCCATTTGACATAATTCAGCGCATTGTGCTGTCTATTGCAATCATTAAAATAGCAGGAACATTTTTTTATATTCTTACCTAGAACAGTGAGCTTTGTTCCATTGCCGAAATAAGCTGGATAAGTACCAGAGCACAGCATTCATGGGCTCTGACAAATTCACTCAGGATGCCAAATCCAAGGCATTTTTGAATGCCCCATGAATGCTTCTTGATTATATTGAGCTAATTTACTTAGATTACTTATTCCAATTGTGCTCATTTGTGCCATTTCATAAATATAACACACAAGCAGCATAATTTAGAAAGTTGCATATTAAAATAAAAAAAAACTGAACATCACATTTTTGCAATATGCTGATTTACATATCACACAAAAAACTCAAATTACTCACCTAAAACTGTAAGTTTAGTGCCATTGCCAAAGAATGCAACACTGCCAGTGTTCACACTGATACTAAGCAACAGTCAAAACCTCAGCTATAGTCAAGACTTTAGTGTAGTATAGTGTAGACTTTCCCACTCAAATTATCTAACATAATTCAAAAATTTAGATTTTTCTTACCTAGTACAGTTAACTTTGTTCCGTTGCCAAAGTAAGCCTGAGAAGCGCCAGTGTCACAGTGCACATGTGCACTAACAAATTTACTCAAGATAGCAAATACTAGCGTCTTTAAAGCATATGTCATACACATAGGGCATTATTTTATCTGTAAATAATGTACTTAACATTTCCTTGAACCTAAACATATATATTCTCAGTTTACTCACCTAGAACTGTAAGTTTAGTGCCCTTGCCAAAGTATGCTGGGTCGTACTGCTCACACTGATTCTATGCAACCGATGAAACCTCCTCAAGATCTTTCTTACATGTTTATCTGTTTTTGCTTTTAGTAACTTTAGTAAGACTACACTATGGCAACTGACAATCAAATGCCTAAACATGCTGTCTAACTCTAATAAGTGTTAAGAATCAGAAAAAGTCCTATCTTAGTTGAACTACTACGCATGCATTACAAAATCATAGTATTGTTTAAACATTCTTGCATAGGTCAGCTTAGTAATAAAACTTTTATTTTATGCCTTACCAAGAACTGTTAACTTTGTTCCATTGCCGAAGAAAGCTTGACCTCCGCCAGAGTCACAGCATACACGTGCACTAATAAAATTACTCTGACTTTATCGACTGAAGTCTTAGAGTTTGTCTAAACATTGAGGCTCAGAAATGCTTAGCCATTTTATCTATGCTGAGGAAGATGTTTTTTAAATCCCAGTATCAAATGAAATCCCTGGACTTAAGACATTTTTCTTATTTTTCTTGCTATGATGCAGAAGGCTATTCAAAACAAAGTCAAAATATGTCTTACCTAGTACTGTGAGTTTGGTGCCATTACCAAAGTATGCAGGGTCGTAGTTGTTCACACTGATTCTACACTACAGATAAAACTTCCTCCACTCTTAGTACCATCTACATGCCTTCATTAATTCCACTAAACAAAACTTACTTTTCAAGTTAAATCAAGTTTTGAGTCAGAAATAAACATCAGAATGCATGTAATTAGCTATTTTGATTAGAAACCTCAAATTTAATTAAGCATTGCCATTTAAACAGAATGAAATGGGTTTCTTACCAAGTACAGTCAACTTTGTTCCTTGGCCAAAATGAGCCTGAGCAGTAGTTGACACAGCACACATAGGCACTAATAAAATGTCTAGGATATCTGCCAGGTCTGGACACTGATCAATGGCTGGTCACAGACTTATTTCCAAAAGAGTTATCTTCAAACTTCAGCACCTAATAATATTTCTTCAGTAAATTCAGTCTAAAAATGTCTCACCTGTCACTGTAAGTTTAGTTCCACTGCCAAAGTGTGCAGGACTGTACTGATTACACTGATGTCAACTGACTGTAAAAAACTAAACTGCATCTAAACCACACTAGCTATAATAATGTTAACATTCTGGATAGAAAAATGATACAAACTCAATGGCTAACAATATTTAGCAAATCTTGGATGATGTATAACATCACAAACAAGCCCAGAGCTGAATTTGAGCTAAACAGTAAGCACGCGACATACTAAAGATACTACTTTGCCAACCATTTTGATTCATATTTATAAAAGGCTTATAATCAAAATCATTGTTTTTCTTACCTAAAACAGTAAGTTTGGTGCCGTTTCCAAAGTACGCTTGCGTGTTTGAGCACAGAGTATCATGACAGTATCACAAACTTCTGTCTCACACAACTTTACTCAGCTATATTATTCAATTCTCATAATTGTATGTAGCAAACACATTCCTTGCATTTAATTAGTCTTTTACATTTACACACAAAAAAAGTTCTTACCTAGAACAGTCAGTCTTGTCCCCTCTCCAAAGATAGCCTGGCTGTTTCCAAAGCACAGCATGCAGGCTCACTGATAAAATTACTTGAACTTCATAACCCTTACATTTAACTAAATCTACACACAGTGCGTTTCTTTAGTTCTTTGATACGTTTGAATTCTCTGTGGTCTCAAATGACACATTTTATGTTTTCAATCATGTTGCTTGAAATGATCAACTTATAAAACAGTTGCACAGTATATTCGTAAAGGTTTCCAACTGAAGCAGAAGTAGTACTTACCAAGAACTGTTAATTTGGTGCCGTTACCGAAATAGGCTTCATAATTGGCACAGCATACGACTGTCATGTCAAAAACGGTCTCAAATCGAATACTGAAATTGCACTGTATGTTTTCACACTATTTCAGCATAGTTTATCCTTAATAGACAATCATCAACAACTTGAGCTCAATGAAAGTTTGTGTTAATTGTCTAATATTCCCATGTAGGCCTACATATTAGCATAGTTAAAAGTGTTTCTTACCTAGAACTGTTAATTTTGTTCCATTTCCAAAGTGTGCTTGATAAGCATTGTCACAGTGAGATGGTATGCGCAAACTTACGACACAAGCTATGGTACAAATTATTTGAAACATTTGGGTCTGATTTGGAGGCCCCTTTCCTACTGCTGTCATAGTTTAGTCAAAATAGAGTATAAAAGGTAAAGGTCACATAGGTAAAAACTCACTAAAAACCAAACCATTTAAACCAAACTTACCTAAAACTGTCAGTTTTGTTCCATTTCCAAAGTATGCTTGCCAGCCAGAGGCACATTGCTTCAGACTACTCCAAAATTTGCATTAGAATTCCATTTTGTTTCCATAATCATGTAAAAATTCCAGAATATTTGTCTCCCAGGAGCCTGTTTTACATAAAGGCATGCAAATCCAAAATAGACTTTGATATCCCTACAAGGAAAATGATCAAATTACTGTCAGGTCCAACCTCAGGTATCCAAACATGTATTTACTGCTGATAAAATGTGTTCAAATTCATAAAAAATGTGGTAATTATTCAAAATATTAGTAATCCTTCTCTCCTAGATATCCATTATATTTAATGTTGAAATCCATGAGAAATGTTTGCAGTGTTTGTGTTCATTGTCTCTGTCTAATTGACTTTACATGGAGGGAGGTTTTTGTACAGCGGCTCTATGGGAATGTATCACCGTGGCCCCCTGTCCCCACGGTGCTAAAACATTAGACAAAAACACAAAATTCTCCTTCTCTCTTTCCCCCCACTCTCCCCCCAACCCCCATTTTATCTTTATTTTTCATCATTCTCTTGCACATGTTGGTTTTTATGTCTATCTGTATACAGTCTGTGTTGCTATTTCTGTGATTACTGAGAATTTGGGCAGGTGCAGATGCCTCCACCTAAAAATGTCTCTATGACAGTTTGCCGACCCCTCCCACATCCTCATCAAACAATGTATAGAGAGATGACAAGAGCTGTATCTGTTCAATGTTTGAGTAACAGACACTCACAAAAATCTTACAAAAAATTCTGAATGATTGAATTATATTTTCCCTTTTCTATGAAACAGCCATAAAAGATTTATAAGAAATGAAATAAATGTTAAATTAATGTCAAATTCACCTCTAATTAATCAAATGTACTGATTCAATATTCAGAACTCTTAAAAAGTCTGAAAAAGTCAAACTCATCCTCACAAAACCAGTGCTGTGCTCATGTTGTTGCCCTTTCCAGTGTTCAGTTTTTCCTGAAAAAAAAAAAGTTCTATATGCATCTTTATTTCCATAAAAAATTCCAAGTAAATGAATAACTGCAATAAAACACCTGATGCCACTATCTATAAAAGTTTCAGCTAAAGAAATGCAGTACTGCTACTCTATTATAATGCCAAAGCAATATTTATATTTTCTCAAAATCATGTAAAACTACATAACATGAATTGATTTATAATTAACAACTTACTTCCTTACTTACTTATAACTGTTTAACTTAAAGACTCCACAAACAATCTAGATGTGAAAGAAATTAACATAAACGCTTGTAATATTGCAGTTTGTGAAGCACTGAACCGTGTTTCCCGTTTTTAAGATAAGTGATTATAAAACATTTCAATCATTCTTAACATAACATACAGCATCATTTCAATTAAAACCTGAAAAATATTTTCTTAGTGGTAAGTAACAGTGTTCTAGAATATGATACCTTAATAAAATAATGATTAATTGATCCAATGTGGCAATTAGACATGCTAAACTAATAAAAAAACAACGCAAACGTTAAAGCACTTTATTGCTCATGATTGCATAATCAGACAACAGTGGTGACGTAACGAAATATATATCAGGAACTGAATGCATCATCATGCCATCTGCTGCTGTAAATAGAGTATAAAAGCATAACTAAAGTTGCTCATTTCATCCTGCAGAGGTCAGCATATGATCTTTAATCCAGAAGATGATCAAATCATATTAAACTGTACTGCTCTTTTCTAAAAGCAAACTGTTAATGGAGCAATACTGCAAGAAGAGCACTCTGCTACATTAAAAACATTAAATGATAATTAAATTGCAAGCGTGATGAACATGTCTATGCTCAGAGCCTCTGGAATAAGAATAAGA
Source organism: Carassius gibelio (assembly GCF_023724105.1). NCBI lineage: Eukaryota > Metazoa > Chordata > Actinopteri > Cypriniformes > Cyprinidae > Carassius > Carassius gibelio. The sequence goes on along the minus strand of NC_068412.1, from coordinate 7,381,122 downwards.
ATACATATGAAAATGAAAATAGGTTACAACACTGAAAATATGAATTGTAATTCATAATTATAAATCTGATAAACCACTTGGTTTGTAGTTGTCTGTATTTGTTCCAAACAAACTGTCAGTTTGTGCACATTAGAGACAATGACTTTTCAGTTTCTCTTACTTCAGGTTACATTGTTGCACAAGTAGATGACTCACACACTTATCAATTCATTCAAAACACATTTTCATTACTAAACACAGTAACTGAATAACTGACAAGACTGAAGTTTCAGTAGTCATTACTCCAGTCTACAGTATCACCTGGTCCTTCAGAAATCGTTCAATATAGTGATTTGGTGTGGTTTGCATAACATCTGACCCTTTTCTCCCATCCATGCTTTCATTGGAACGAGGTCTCACAACTGGTCTATGATAATGTGATATTCTGTAATATTCATCATGGAAGTTAACATAAACAAGACCAGACAGTGAATGTGTGAATTGGTTTTGCGCAGTCTTTTCACAAGTTGCAGATAGTGAAGGTGCTGGTGATTAGGGATGAAGACTCTGTGTCAACAAATATACAAAATAAACATAAATTAAGGCGGCTATATGTTAACTGTGAAACCATGCAATCACACCCTGCGGAAAGGGTCCGTATAACCAAATTATGTTCACTTCATAAACATTGCCACAGACATTCACTCAGATTTAGATCTTTGAAATATGACAGATTTTATATGTGTATAATATATATATATATATATATATATATATATATAATACACATTTTATATATTAATAAACATGCATTGATCCTATAAATAATATATGGTAATTTTTTTGATTTATATTATGTCATCTTTCCTCCAACTATTGAATAAAGGGTGTGCATATGAATTTTGTACATTTGAAAGGGAGATCAATGAAAGTATATCCCACAACCAGCTTGATTATAATGTATTTTCTCTCTGATCATCGTGGCTCAGGCTGAGGTTATTGTTCAGGTGCTTGGATAAGTTAAGGTACTGTGCAATACTTGAGGCGCAGAAATAAATACCCGAGTCGTTCGCTGCTAGATCCTTGATCTCCAGTGAAGATTCTTTAGTTTCAGGACGTTTCATTATGTATTTTGTTTTTAAAAATGGGGCAACTATTTCTGTTGAATCTTTAGCAAGGGAAATAGCAACAAGGGACAGTTCACCTTGACCTGTCTGTCTGTACCAGTACATATAATAATAGGTGCCATCATCGTGGTTACATTTTAAAATAACCTGTTTATCCTGTTCAATAATCACTTCAGTTTTACCAACTTGATCATTCTGAATGATGGTTATTCCTCCTAATGAATCTGTTGGGTAGAAAACATGTATTATAACAATTTTCATACCAAAAATATTGATTTATAAATAGATGTTTGACTTTCAAAATAGTCTGGATTGACTTACTAATAACTAGCAGCAAAATAAACCCCAAACAAAGCAGGCCCATGACGTGAAAGAGAACAATCCGCTCCTTACTGTCTCTCACCCTTTCTAGGTTTATTTTGACTTTCCTATTTAGTGAGTCTATGATCAAAAGGAACAGGAAATGACATCATAAATGAGAGAGGAATGCACGGCGCAGTGTTAACTTTGTGGTTGTTGTTTAGCTGTGCAGCTGTAATATATTACTGTGTGCTCGTGGCACAATAATAGAAAGCTGAGTCTTCAGTCTATAGTCTGTTAATCTGCAGCGTGGACATCGTTATTACAGGACGGGTGGCTGCATACTTAGACTTTTGAGTTTTAAATGGTTCTTCAATATCTGCCTGATTTGGGCCAGCAGAATATACCAATAAAGACAAACCCGGAGTCCCCTTTGCTTGCCTGTACCAGAACAATCTGTAGTGGTCAGAATTATCATGTTGACATGTCAATGTCACATCTGAACTCCTGTTGGCAAGAATTTCTGGCTCTTGGCGGATTTCTCCATTGGATTTATCTGGAAAACAGAATAGTTGATAAAGAAGATAAAGATAACTGTTGTAATTGTTGGTAACCCTTGTGAAAAAAAGTGTGCTATATAATATTGAATGTGCATTGGCAGTGTATGTCAAACCTTAAAAATATACAGCATTAAAAAAGTGCTTGCTGATAATATAATATTATTGAAATAAGAGGCCACTTAAGTCTATTTAAAGTGAATGCAATTTAATTCTTAACTAATTTAAGTACACTGTTAAAGTCTACCTTTTTTATTACTAATGCCATCATTAGTATTATATGTGAAGTTTATATACGTTTTAAATGTTTAAACTTAATCATAAAAATGTGCAATTAAAAATATTTCTAAATAGATAACAAGTTTCCCTAGAAATTACTTATAGTTAACTTATAGTTTCCATAGAAATTACGAACTATATTTGGGTTAGCAGAGACAATAATCACATTTAAAGATGTTAAAAAATGCATTTAAGTTCATTTTATATTATAAATCATTTTAATTTAATTGCAAATAGCATACAATGAAGCGCATGTCCATTACATTCACTTCACAAGTATAACTTTTAAAGGAGTATTTCTGAAAGTACTCTTTTAAAAGTATGCTAAAGTGTACTACTTTTTCACACGGGAATGTAAATTAATGTATAAAAAAGTTAAGAAATAAAAATCTAAATCCAAAAGCCTTACAGACAGTCAGCAGTAAAGTGAACATGAACCAGATGAGCTCCATATTGTCCCATAAATGAACGAGATGCACTCAGTATGCTGTGACTGACTTCCTGTGCAGTTTTGGGGTATTACAGATGATGTCAACGTCCTGTTAGAATTTTTTTTTTTTTAAAGCAAACACCCCAACAACACATCTCTCCAGTGCAGACGAACTATTTATATAGTTTCTAACTAACCAATACTTTCATATACATATACATTTTCAAAACTAAGGACTTCTCATTTGAAACTATTTATGTGAACCATCCAACTGAGACTCACTAAACAAGTTCACTGCATGTCCAGTCTTAATAGAAACAAAGATATACGATTTTGGCTCACTGTCATTACTAGTTTATTTAGTAGCTCCCCAAGACTGCAACCAATGGGTTAAAGAGTTGTACATGTCTTATATCCACTGAAATCTCAACAAGGACATCCTTAGAGCAAAGTTTCTCTAACACCAGGTGTCAATGGTATCACATGCTTATTGTAAGAGCGTGCACAGGTCTGGCTTCACTGTGGCTTGCAGCGCAGTAATAAGTGCTACTGTCCCGTGCAGTGAGTTTGGATACAATCAGGCTGAACGTGTTGTCTTTTGTGTTTAGAATGGCTTCATAGTTCTGTGTTTCTTTATCATACTCTTTTATAATAAACTGTATAGCTTGTCCATAATGGTCTTGCCTGTACCAATACATAGTGTAGCTAGACATGCTAACCCCTGCTGCCATGCTACAGCTGAAAGTCACATTATCTCCTGGTAGCGCCGATACGAAACGTGTTGACTGAAGCACGATGTGAGCTGGTGTCTGACCTAGAGAGATAAAAACAGGAGACAGACAAATAACACTGAGACAGGACTTATATTATAAGCAATAAAAGTTGTGTATAATTGACCAGCATGTGTTCAGCGTGTTGTTTGCACTGAATGAATAAAAAAGGATTTAACGTTTTATAATTTCAGTAGTCCAGTAGTTCAGACATTCTGGCCATTCTGCAAATGCGACACTCACTTTGACAAACTGTAAGGAGCCATTTCAGGAAAAGTATTGTGATTCGGTTGTTCCTCATCTCCCAGATCGAGCCAGATCAAGTAGAATGCAAAAAAGTAAAGCAAAAGTGTAAGCTAACAAGCTGCCTCTGAAAGGAGGGGCTGGCTGTGCTTAGCAGATGACGACTGGTGACCATTGTTCAAACAAACAATGTTTGCGTCTGACATTATCACAAATGTCATGCAAAAATGAAAATAATGATTTTGAATAGGATTTGAAATGCAACTTCTGAATGTTTAAACCTAATTTCTACATTTTTAACTAGCCATTTCAAATAGCAGCATTTTCAACACACAAACAGTTAACATTAAGTGATCATTGTTTATTGCAAATTGTGTTCAGCACATATTTTTGGAGTGCAAAAACACTTTTGATTTGTATAATTCCTTTAGTAAATCGGACTCTCAAGTGAATTCCCACTTGCTTTTTTTGTTTCCAATGTTAGTGTGTCATAATTAATATAAATAGTTATTATTTTGCTTGCATTATATTCTCATATTATCTGCACCAGAAAGAAATGTAATACTGGCAGTTAGTCGTGGTTTATAACACCTGATAGAAACATATCCTAGATAGGGCAGAGGGTTTTTCTGTCAGTAAAAACTGATTTTGCAGCACTGTGTACTGGCAGCACAGAAGTAAATAGCCGAGTCTGACTGAACAAGGTTTGAGATGGTTAGAGATCCATTCGTTGTTTCATGTCTAGTTTGTGTGAACCGATCTGTAAATCCAGGCTCATTGTTCGGTTGAGATTCACCGTAACTATAGCCGATTAGATCAAGAGACATGTTCTGTTGTCGATACCATAACATGGTAAGTAAGGTATTGTCGTCATGTTTGCAGCTGATCTGTGCCTCGCTACTTTGGCTGGCAATCAAGGGTTGAGTCTGCTCAAATTTGACACAATTTGCAATCCCTGGGGAGAAAATATTAGTCGAGTTAGAAAGCATTCTAAAATTTTACGTTCAAAATTGATTAAAAAGCTTATTTATATTGCTTTATTATCATACTTAAAAACACGATGAGGAAAATGCCCAGCCCAAAGGTAAGCTCACACATCTCTGATGCACTGTGTGATAGAGAATGAAATAGAAGACTGTTATACGTTGTAACTGTCATGGCCAGTGTTTAAGAGCTACATCTCCCCCTGTTGGCCCTACTACATCCCCAGTTCTTTACTTCATATCAAAGTTTTATCTTAAGTTACATTTCTACTGTCATTTTATAGCTAAATTAGCTTTTGTTTGTGGTGAAATTAACTGTGAGAAGCTTAGAATGCAAGAAATATATTGACCAACATAAAGTAAAATTTTTGCCTTATGACTAAAGAAAACACTTATCAAGCACGTTGAACTGAGAGGGGAACAGAGATTGCCTGGTTTTACTTTTATTTGTGATATTATTTATGATCTAAACAACAAAGTTATGTTTCTATTCTGAACTTACATTTATTTGCATTTCTGAACGTCTTTGCTTTCGAATAATATAATAAAATCTAAAACAAAAGAATTACTAAATCAAATTTGAACTAATCAAACACTTGAGCGGGTACAAAATGATTGTCTTTGCTGCTTTTCTTGGGGTGCAGACATGTAATATTTTAATATGAGCCAGTGTTCGCTAGCAATCCAATGCTATTCAAATATTCTGTTGGCCAACCATCTCTGTTTTATCATTTTGATTTGCAAATAATATTTCCCTGTGAAAATAGTCGAAGAAGAAAGCAGAAGTATTCCACTTCGATTTGGAAAAATGTCCATTAAGTAATAATTAAAAAACTAATATTGCTATCTCAAATTAATTGTTACCTAGGTTAAAGAGGAAAAATCTAAACATCAAATAAATTCCTTCTTAAGGTTATGATAACTCTGGTCATCCACATATGATGTGACAAGAGAAAGTGACTTTAACAAAGACAGAGAGAGGAAAACTTGTGCATTAAAATAGTCACATCTCCCCCTACTGACTGTATCACATCACTGAGACATTGATGCTAATTTTTTGATAGAAGGGAGGAGCAAAACATCAAGAATGACATTTACATTTGCAAGTTCTCTTGTTCTGCTGATTGTACAGATATGGGTTCATTTCTTTGTGGTTGAGGCAGGTGTGATTGCAGGTTGACATCCAAAGAGTTTTTGTTGTATATTTTATTGTAATTAATTCACTGTGTAACTAGCAGCACACAGATACACTGCATCAATCCCCTCCTTGACATTCACTTTCAGGGTCCAGTGCTTTGTCTCTGTACCTGACATTGTGAAGCTGGTGTCAAAACCCTGCTCATAAGTGGGAGAGTTAAAATTGTAGTTCCCAATAAGCACTGGTCCTTCACCTTTTATTTGTCTGTACCAGTATTTGTAGTCATAGTCTGTATCATTCTGGTAACAGTGTATTTCCACTGAGGAGCCTGGGAGACTGGATATGTATTTCGGCCATTGAGTGATCAGAACACCGTCACTGAAATCTGCTGGAAATACAAAATCAAAAACAGTTATGCCGTCTATTAGAAATCCACATTTGGTCAACATGTAGAACATGTAGAAAATGTAGAAAATGGAATCACAGCAAGATATACAAAGTTAAAATATTACCTTTTAGATAAAGCAGTGTGAATAGGAGAATAAAGGAGTCCATTTAGACTTGCTTTTTGTGAAGTATTTTCTTATGTTCAGTTTATTACACAAAGACAAACCACACAGACTAGTTTGTATTTCCATAAGCCACACCCCTATGTAAAAAAAAAAAAAAAAAAAGTAAAAAAAAAAAAAAAAAAAAAAATCTGTTACAAAACAAGACCGCATGCAAAAGGGAAGCGTTTCCAATTACTGGTGCAATGATTTTGCCACTTCTTGCTCTTGTACTGACAAATACATACAAAATTACATCAAAATACCCATCTTGGAGAGAATCTTCAAAAAATAAAAAATGTTGGTTATCATAAGTGAATCTAATCAGTGGAAAAAGAAATCGAATGTGTATCATAATTGGATGCATTGTGTCTTAAAGTGACCGCACCTAATTTTCTAGCTGTAATGTTAATCCAAGAAAGTGAGTCTACTTAAGAAAGAATAGCAAAAAATAAATGAATATGCGCTTGCACAATCTTTTTTTTTTTTTTTTTATATCATTTTTTTTTTATCAAGATTTTTTGTCATGTTGTTTTTTGTTTGTTTGTTTGTTTTTCGCAAGCTGTTTGAGCATTACAGCCAAACTATTTTCCCTATTACAAAGACAAAGCCTTTTAAGGTAACAAAATATGAAAACATATGGCAGATATTTAAGCTGAAGTGGGTGTAGATAAAAATATTTTTCACTATTTTATCTTTGTTATTAAAAAATGAGAACAATGACACACATTACAAATACACATAATATACAAATAAAATAAACAGTGTTTTATTTATTAATGAATAAATATAAAAAAACACTATATACAATGATTCTTATTAAAGCAACTGTATTAAAGTTTTTCAGTCAAGAGTATTGAATGATCTTTTTTTTCTTTGTGTTTGGTGTTTTATTTAAATTAACGGAAAAATTCACCCCAAAATTTAAAGGGGGGGTGGTGAAATGCTCATTTTCACTCAATATCCTGTTAATCTTGAGTACCTATAGAGTAGTAGTGCATCTTTCATATCTCCAAAAAGTCTTTAGTTTTATTATATTTATAAGAGAAAAATAGTCCGGCTGGAGGCGTGACGTGTGGGCGGAGCTAAAGAATCACGAGCGCCAGTAGGCTTTTGCTTTGAGAGCGTTTGGAAGTTGTGACATTACCGTGAGAAAAAAAAAAAAACATCATCCAAAACAAACCATGGCTAACAGTCAAATTCAGCCATTTATTTATGATCCAGAATCAGATCCCGAGGCTGAAACTGGACGAGAGCAGCAGCAGCAATGACTCGCTCCGAGCGGGGCTCGAACCCGGGTCTCCAGCATGGGAGGCGGACGCACTAACAAGGAGGAAGAGACATTTTAAGCTCACCGCCTGCGGTTTCAACACACGATCGTGACCCTTTTTCGTTGGGATTGCATCATCCTTAAGAAATAAACGATGTGCAAATCCGGCGTCAAACTGGGCCTTGTTTGTAAAACAAGCATCTTCGAAATGCAGGGAACAAACACAAACACTTGCACAACTCCGTCGATGCTCTTTAAAAATAAACTCCGTCCACTGGTCCCTTAACAGTGTAAAAAACTCAGTATGCATGAAATAGCATTTCACCCCCTCTTTAAATAGGTTAGTGTTTAATTGTTTTTTTTGTTTTTTTATAACTTCATGTACTCATTCAAAGTTGTTTTAAACCTGAATGAGTTTCCCTTCTTCTGCTAAAAATAAACTCTATTTTGAAAAAGGTGGAAAACCAAACAGTTGACTTCCATAGTATTTTTTTTCCCCTACTGTCAAAGTCAGTGTGGAACAGCAACTGTTTGGTAATCCGGATTCTTTAAAATGTCTTCTTTTGTGTTCAGAACAAGAAATAAATGAGTATAGGTTTAGGCCAACGTGAGTAAATAAACAATGACATACATTTAATTTTAGGGTGAACTATCCCTTTAATTACAGTCAGCAGCATGTAGCCTACTGTCCCTTTAAGACCTGCACACATCTAATATACAGACATGCATCTAGTTTTTTCAGTTCTTTACTTTCATTTTAGACATAACCAACTAGTCTATGCATAAACCTTGTGTGTTTTGACAGTATTAGCACAAAACATAACTTAGTTTAGTTATCAGGCACAGTTTAACAGGCTTTTTCCTATTCCTGCATGCGCTTTAAGTGTGCTCAGAAAAAAACGCATGTCAGAACAGCACACGAATGAAACATTTAAATAACCATCAAGGCTTTAAAGCAAATGCAAAAAAAATAATTAAAAATGTTATTGTTATTTTGTGAATAAGTGCAGTGTCCTGTGAGAGTAACTGAGTACGGCTCAGTTAATACTAATGCTAATGTATGTCACAGTATATTGATTTGCTAGCGCCAGAACTGCAGCTGATAGAAAGTGCGCTGTACCAAAATTCAATGATCAAGAAGAACCTCATGATTATGGAAGGGGGCGTTACATTTCCGATGAGTGCTTGCAGTGTCCGGCCAGTCACAATGCACTGGGTCAGTTGGCCAATCAGAGCAGACTGCGCTTGTCGGAAGGATGGACTTTGAAGAAAACAATGCGTTTGAGAGAGGCGGGGTATAGAGGACCTACAATAATGTACAGTATTTGAAAAATAATGTATTTTTTGATCATTAAAGCATTTAAACATATTCTGTTACACCAAATACAAATAATAATAATCTTTAAAAAAAAGCCTCATATGACCTCTTTAATACAGAAATTGCACCTTTTAAAAAATAGTCTATGAATTGCCTTTGTTGTGTGTGTGTGTGTGTGTGTGTGTGTGTGTATTTCCTGTTTGTCTGGTGGTTTGGTTTTTAGTCAGGCAGGTAATAAAGACTACAGCACTGTGCATACTGACAGCACAGTAATAAACAGCCGAGTCTGATGAACTGAGATCAGAGATTTTCAGGACTCCCTTCAGTGTTTCTGTTCTTTTCAGTTCAAACCGGTCTTTAAATCCATCCTCATAGGTGGGGACACCTGTAGCACCATAACTTAACACGATCAAGACCATGGCTGTATCCTTCTGCTGATACCATAACATGTAAGGCTTGCTACTGTCATCATAACTACAATTTATCTCTGCTATTTTCTTCGCGCTGGCTAATATGGGTGTTGGGTTCTGTTGAACATTCACACATTTCACCATCCCTATAAAATACAAAAATGTTTTAATAGATGTTCTCTTTCAAAGCAAAGTACATAAACGAAAATTATAAATTATAATAATTTGTTCATGTTACTATCAAAATACATCTTACCTAAGTATAATAAGAAATAAATGCACAGTCCATATGCAGCTCTAAACATACTTCTACAACAGCGTTACAAATACTCTGGTTACGCACACAGCAAAAATAATGTGATGATAGAGAGTGTATGAATCTTTAGTATAGACAGAGAAGAAGGGAGGAAGGGCGGAAGGGAGGAGTGTGACATGATTAATTCATTTGAATGTGCAAGTTGTCAGGTTCTGCTGACTGGTTTGTACGAATATGGGTTTATTTATTCATGGTTAAGGCAGGTGTGACTGCACGATGATTTTTTCTTTTTATTATTTATATATTGAGTAAACTAGTAGCACACAGATACACAGCATCTATCCCATCCATAACATCCAGTTTCAGGGTCAATTAATTAGTCTCTGTACTTGACACTGTGTAATTGTTTTCAAAACCTTCCTCAATAGTGGAAGAAATACCAATGTAGCCCCCATCAAGCACTAGCTCTCCTTTTATTTGTCTGTACCAGTATTTGTAATCGTAGTCTGTATCATTCTGGTAATAGTACATTTCCACTGAAGAGCCTGGAAGACTGGATATATGCTTTGGCCATTGAGTGATCAGAACACCATCACTAAAAACAGCCGGAAATACAAAGATATATTAAACAAAACTGGAAATGTTTTCCTTATCAATCTTAATTTACTTAAAACCACAACCAACACTGTCATTTCTTATTCCAAGTTGAATACCTTTTAGACAAATCAATGAGAATAGAAGAAAGCAATCCATTCAGAGATGCTTTTTTTTGTGAAATGTTCTCTGATGTTCAGTTAATAAAAAATAAAAATAAAATTGTAGTTCATATACTGTATTATGAAGTCACACTCCTTTGTTGCAATGCCACTGGTGGGAAAAAAGAGGACACTTTTGTTCTCCTTCAAAAGCTCTTGCCTCCGTCAGCGACTGACTTCTTTTAAGTGACTAATTTCAAATAAGGAAAGCAACTCTGCTCAACACAACAAACACTGCATGATTCAGTGGATACTAGTGGAGTTTAACAATAGCTGGTTGCAAAGACAATACTTTAAACTTTCTTTTCACTATTACAAAGTACAAATTTAACAAAGTAAAAATTATTAAGACCCAACTGAAGATCTGTATTATAAATCAATTTAAATGTCAGTCTTTTGTGAAAATATCTTTGCCACATTTCCCTGAAGGACTACAAAAATATCCCCAAAGTTATAGTATCATTACTCAGAAAATCAGAGCAAAGTTATTTTCAAAAAGTCAGTTCTGATGTTTTCCATAAATTAAAATGCAGGTTAATCACTGGAACTCAAGCTATTGGGAAATGTGTCTGGCATATTATACATGACCATTTGCTCAACCAATTCATCCATTCAGAACCCGTTAATACATGTATGTTTTGCATGGAGAGGCACAACACAACAAAATATTTTTGCTGTGGATTTGACTGAAACTGTTTTTGTTGCATGAAATGTAAGTATTTATTGGAAATATTTCTCTCGACTGCATCCATCATCTTGGATGTTTTACAGATACTGTCGCAATACATCCTGGTATCGTGTTATCTGTGAAGGATATGTTACTGTAAAATTTGGCCACCACACATGATGCCTTAAAATGTTGTCTAGGTAGGTCTACTAGTTTTGGAGGAAAGCTTATATTTGATTGTGTTTTCAATTAAAAACTGATAGAAAAATCAGGAAAAACAGTAAAACAGTAAAAATCTTTGAAAAAGAAAATCTGAAAAAAAAGAAACAGAAGTTAGATTCCTCTTTTGTATGTATTGCATTCCCTGTTTGTCTGGTGGTTTGGTTTTTAGTCAGGCAGGTAATAAAGACTACAGCACTGTGCATACTGACAGCACAGTAATAAACAGCCGAGTCTGATGAACTGAGATCAGAGATTTTCAGGACTCCCTTCAGTGTTTCTGTTCTGTCCAGTTCAGTCCGGTCTTTAAATCCATCTTCAAACGTGGGGTCACCTGTAGCACCATAACTGAACACGATCAAGACCATGGCTGTATCCTTCTGCTGATACCATTGCATATAATCCATGTTACTGTCATCATAACTACAATTTATCACCGCAGATTTCTCGTTGGCTAAAATGGATGTGGGGTTCTGTTGAACGGTCACACATCGCACCATCCCTGTGACAATATAATCAATAAAATCAAATATAAATATATGTTTTAATAGATATTCTTTTTAAAAGCAAAGAACAACAACAAAACTGATATATACAGTAGTTATAATAATTTGATCATTCTGCTCTCAACGGACATCTTACCTATATATAATAATAAATAAATGCACAGTCCATACGCAGCTCTGAACATCCTTCTAAAACAGGGTTAAAAAATACTCTGGCTATGCACACAGCAAAAATAATCTGACAAGGTGAGAGAGAGAGTACAAGACTTTAGTATCAACAGAGAGAGAGGAATACCTGTACATTAAAGTCACATCTCCCCCTACTGACTGCGTCACATCAACAAGACCTTTGTGTGAAAGTGCTTTTGGCATGAGGGAGGGGTGTAAAATGATTAATGTAATTCTACTGTATGTGCGGGTTGTAAGGTTCTGCTGACTTGTCTGTAGAGATATGGGTTTATTTCTTTGTGGTTGAGGCAGGTGTGATTTAGAGGTTGCCATCCAATGGGTTTTTGTTGCACAATTTATTAGTGTTTATTCACTGTGTAAACTAGCAGCACACAGATACACAGCATCAATCCCCTCCTTAACATCCACTTTCAGGGTCCATTGCTTCTTCTCTGTACCTGACACTGTAAAACCGGTTCCAAAATCCTTCTCAGTCGAGCCAGAGCTAACAATGTAGCTCCCAACAAGCGCTAGCTCTCCTTTTATTTGTCTGTACCAGTATTTGTATTCATAATTTGTATCATTTTGGTAACAGTGTATTTCCACTGAGAAGCCTGGAAGTCTGGATATGTATTTCGGCCATTGAGTGATCAGAACACCGTCACTGAAATCTGCTGGAAATACAAAGATATCGTAATAAACAGGATATGTTTTTCATTAGAAATCTACAGTACGTTTATTCTAAACCACGAAGATCACTGTCAATTCTTATTTCAAGTTAAACTTTAATACCTTTTAGACAAAGCAATGTGAATAGGAGAAGAAAGGAGTCCATTTAGATTTGCTTTTTATGAAATCTTCTCTGATGTTCAGCAAATTACAAATAAAATAAAAAAATAAGCTAGTACTTCATATATTTATAAAGCCACACCCCTTTGTTGCTTAGTCATTGGTGGAAAAAAAGAGGGCATTTTTTTATCTTTTCCAAAAGCTCTTTTCTACATAAGCAGCTGCTTTCTTTTAAGAGATTGATTTCAAAGCAATTCGGCTCGCAGCAAAAACAGCACATGATATTCACAACGAATACTAGCGGAGTTCAGCATGAGCATGTTTTAAGTTAATATTGTAATGAGATTAAAATAGCACACCCTTGAATATGGACACTTTTTCACAATGACATTTGGAACGTGGTTGTCTACTATAGCAGGGTAAACTTACAGGTAAAAGGCAAATATATTTTACACAATTATTGTGGTTGCAAATTATAAGTAGGTACAAAGTCATTGCCTTTTGTCGCCATTTTTTTCAAGTCAAAATGCATCATTTCCACTGCCACTGTCTTTATGAGTGAATCAGTGAATCATTCACTCAATCAGTTTGTTCATTCAGAACACCACTACTGTGTGTTGCTTGGAGATGCACAGCATAACAGAATATTTATCTGTGGATATGAATTGGAATATTTTTGTTGATGGAGCAAGAAAAAATAAATAAAAATACATTCTGAAGTATTAGTTTACCTATATATGTTTATAATTTACTGATGTAATGCATCAAAATAAATGGCATTAAATTAAAGTATTTACTGGCAACATTTCTTTCCATCCACCATCTTGGATGTTTCACAGAAACTGTTGAAATGCATTCTGGTATTGCATTATATGTGAATGCTACGTTAAGTTGGCCAGCACACATGCCGCTGTCTGGGTGGATCCTGTACTCAGTTTGGGAGCAACACTTATATCTGATTGTGTTTTCTATTAAGAACTGTACAAAAATATTATTTGATGTAGAAATTAAATGCTGTAACAAGCCTTTTCATTAGTGTCACATTTGAACCTCAAGAACATTAGATTGGCTTTTTTGTGTATTTCCTGTTTGTCTGGTGGTTTGGTTTTTAGTCAGGCAGGTAATAAAGACTACAGCACTGTGCATACTGACAGCACAGTAATAAACAGCCGAGTCTGATGAACTGAGATCAGAGATTTTCAGAACTCCCTTCAGTGTTTCTGTTCTTTTCAGTTCAAACCTGTCTTTAAATCCATCCTCATAGGTGGGGACACTTGTAGCACTGTAACTTAACACGATCAAGACCATGGCTGTATCCTTCTGCTGATACCATAACATGTTTGGCTTGTTACTGTCATCATAACTACAATTTATCTCTGCTATTTTCTTCGCGCTGGCTAATATGGGTGTTGGGTTCTGTTGAACATTCACACATTTCACCATCCCTGTAAAATACAAAAATGTTTTAAGAGATGTTCTCTTTCAAAGCAAAGAACATAAACGAAAATGATGAATTATAATAATTTGTTCATGTTACTATCAAAATACATCTTACCTAAGTATAATAAGAAATAAATGCACAGTCCATATGCAGCTCTAAACATACTTCTACAACAGCGTTACAAATACTCTGGTTACGCACACAGCAAAAATAATGTGATGATAGAGAGTGTATGAATCTTTAGTATAGACAGAGAAGAAGGGAGGAAGGGCGGAAGGGAGGAGTGTGACATGATTAATTCATTTGAATGTGCAAGTTGTCAGGTTCTGCTGACTGGTTTGTACAAATATGGGCTTATTTATTCATGGTTAAGGCAGGTGTGATTGCAGGATTTTATTGCATTTTTTCTTACACCATTTCTTTTTCTTTTTATTTGTTTCATTGTGTAAACTAGCAGCACACAGATACACAGCATCAATCCCATCCATAACATCCACTTTCAGGGTCCATTAATTAGTCTCTGTACTTGACACTGTGAAATTAGTTCCAAAACCTTCCTCATTAGAGGAAGAAATAACAATGTAGCCCCCAGCAACAGAATATTTTGCTGTGGATTTGACTGAAACTGTTTTTGTTGCATGAAATGTAAGTATTTATTGGAAATATTTCTCTCGACTGCATCCATCATCTTGGATGTTTCACAGATACTGTCGCAATGCATCCTGGTATTGTGTTATCTGTGAAGGATATGTTACTGTAAAATTTGGCCAGCATACATGATGCCTTAAAATGTTGTCTAGGTAGATCTACTAGTTTTGGAGGAAAGCTTATATTTGATTGTGTTTTCAATTAAAAACTGACAGAAAGTACAAAAATCTTTGAAAAAGAAAATCTGAAAAAAAGAAAAAGAAACAGAAGTTAGATTCCTCTTTTGTATGTATTGCATTTCCTGTTTGTCTGGTGGCTTGGTTTTTAGTCAGGCAGGTAATAAAGACTACAGCACTGTGCCTTTTGACAGCACAGTAATAAACAGCCGAGTCTGATGAACTGAGATCAGAGATTTTCAGGACTCCCTTCAGTGTTTCTGTTCTGTCCAGTTCAGTCCGGTCTTTAAATCCATCTTCAAACGTGGGGTCACTTGTAGCACCATAACTGAACACGATCAAGACCATGGCTGTATCCTTCTGCTGATACCATTGCATATAATCCATGTTACTGTCATCATAACTACAATTTATCACCGCAGATTTCTCGATGGCTAAAATGGATGTGGGGTTCTGTTGGACGGTCACACATCGCACCATCCCTGTGACAATATAATCAATAAAATCAAATATAAATATATGTTTTAATAGATATTCATTTTAAAAGCAAAGACCAATAACAAAAATGATATATACAGTAGCTATAATAATTTGATCATTCTGCTCTCAACGGACATCTTACCTATATATAATAATAAATAAAAGCACAGTCCATACGCAGCTCTGAACATCCTTCTAAAACAGGGTTAAAAAATACTCTGGCTATGCACACAGCAAAAATAATCTGACAAGGTGAGAGAGAGAGTACAAGACTTTAGTATCAACAGAGAGAGAGGAATACCTGTACATTAAAGTCACATCTCCCCCTACTGACTGCGTCACATCAACAAGACCTTTGTGTGAAAGTGCTTTTGGCATGAGGGAGGGGTGTAAAATGATTAATGTAATTCTACTGTATGTGCGGGTTGTAAAGTTCTGCTGACTTGTCTGTAGAGATATGGGTTCATTTATTTGTGGTTGAGGCAGGTTTGATTTAGAGGTTGCCATCCAATGGATTTTTGTTGTACAATTTATTAGTGTTTATTCACTGTGTAAACTAGCAGCACACAGATACACAGCATCAATCCCCTCCTTAACATCCACTTTCAGGGTCCATTGCTTCTTCTCTGTACCTGACACTGTAAAACCGGTTCCAAAATCCTTCTCAGTCGAGCCAGAGCTAACAATGTAGCTCCCAACAAGCGCTAGCTCTCCTTTTATTTGTCTGTACCAGTATTTGTATTCATAATTTGTATCATTTTGGTAACAGTGCATTTCCACTGAGAAGCCTGGAAGTCTGGATATGTATTTCGACCATTGAGTGATCAGAACACCGTCACTGAAATCTGCTGGAAATACAAAGATATCGTAATAAACAGGATATGTTTTTTCATTAGAAATCTACAGTACATTTATTCTAAACCACGAAGATCACTGTCAATTCTTATTTCAAGTTAAACTTTAATACCTTTTAGACAAAGCAATGTGAATAGGAGAAGAAAGGAGTCCATTTAGAGTTGCTTTTTATGAAATGTTCTCTGATGTTCAGCAAATTAAAAATAAAATAAAAAAATAAGCTAGTTTTTCATATATTTATAAAGCCACACCCCTTTGTTGCTTAGTCATTGGTGGAAAAATAGAGAGCATTTTTTTATCTTTTCCAAAAGCTCTTGCCTCCATAAGCGACTGCTTTCTTTTAAGGGATTGATTTGGCAATATGTCTCACAGCGAAAACAGCACATGATATTCACAACGAATACTATCAGAGTTCAGCATGAGCATGTTTTAAGTTAATATTGTAATGAGATTAAAAATAGCACACCCTTGAATATGGACACTTTTTCACAATGACATTTGGAACGTGGTTGTCTACTATAGCAGGGTAAACTTACAGGTAAAAGGTAAATATATTTTACACAATTATTGTGGGTGCAAATTATAAGTAGGTACAAAGTCATTGCCTTTTGGCAAATGTCGCCATTTTTTCAAGTCAAAATGCATCATTTCCACTGCCACTGTCTTTATGAGTGAATCAGTGAATCATTCACTCAATCAGTTTGTTCATTCAGAACACCACTACTGTGTGTTGCTTGGAGATGCACAGCACAACAGAATATTTATCTGTGGATATGAATTGGAATATTTTTGTTGATGTAGCATAAAAAAAAAAAAAATTCTGAAGTATTAGTTTACCTATATATGTTTACCTATAGAAGGCTGCAAAGAACGCTCTTGCTAAGGTGGAATATTGCTTAATTAATTTATTGATTAATTTACTGAATTCAATGATGAACTGCCTTTAACTATAATTTTGCATTATTGACCAACTGTTTTCCTACTGAATGTTGTTCAGTTGCTTTGACGCAATGTATTTTGTTTAAAGCGCTATATAAATAAAGGTGACTTGACTTGACTTGACTTGGTTGATGTAATGCATCAAAATATAAGTATTTACTGGCAACATTTATTTTCTTTCCATCCACCATCTTGGATGTTTCACAGAAACTGTTGAAATGCATTCTGGTATTGCATTATATGTGAATGCTACGTTAAGTTGGCCAGCACACATGCCGCTGTCTGGGTGGATCCTGTACTCAGTTTGGGAGCAACACTTATATCTGATTGTGTTTTCTATTAAGAACTTTACAAAAATATTATTTGATGTAGAAATTAAATGCTGTAACAAGCCTTTTCATTAGTGTCACATTTGAACCTCAAGAACATTAGATTGGCTTTTTTGTGTATTTCCTGTTTGTCTGGTGGTTTGGTTTTTAGTCAGGCAGGTAATAAAGACTACAGCACTGTGCATACTGACAGCACAGTAATAAACAGCCGAGTCTGATGAACTGAGATCAGAGATTTTCAGAACTCCCTTCAGTGTTTCTGTTCTTTCCAGTTCAAACCTGTCTTTAAATCCATCCTCATAGGTGGGGACACTTGTAGCACCATAACTTAACACGATCAAGACCATGGCTGTATCCTTCTGCTGATACCATAACATGTTTGGCTTGTTACTGACATCATAACTACAATTTATGTCTGTTATATTCTTCGCGCTGGCTAATATGGGTGTTGGGTTCTGTTGAACATTCACACATTTCACCATCCCTATAAAAAAACAAAAATGTTTTAAGAGATGTTCTCTTTCAAAGCAAAGAACATAAACGAAAATGATAAATTATAATAATTTTTTCATGTTACTATCAAAAGACATCTTACCTATGTATAATAAGAAATAAATGCACAGTCCATATGCAGCTCTAAACATACTTCTACAACAGCGTTACAAATACTCTGGTTACGCACACAGCAAAAATAATGTGATGATAGAGAGTGTATGAATCTTTAGTATAGACAGAGAAGAAGGGAGGAAGGGCGGAAGGGAGGAGTGTGACATGATTAATTCATTTGAATGTGCAAGTTGTCAGGTTCTGCTGACTGGTTTGTACGAATATGGGTTTATTTATTCATGGTTAAGGCAGGTGTGATTGCAGGATTTTATTGCATTTTTTTCTTACACCATTTCTTTTTCTTTTTATTTGTTTCATTGTGTAAACTAGCAGCACACAGATACACAGCATCAATCCCATCCATAACATCCACTTTCAGGGTCCATTAATTAGTCTCTGTACTTGACACTGTGAAATTAGTTCCAAAACCTTCCTCATTAGAGGAAGAAATAACAATGTAGCCCCCAGCAACAGAATATTTTGCTGTGGATTTGACTGAAACTGTTTTTGTTGCATGAAATGTAAGTATTTATTGGAAATATTTCTCTCGACTGCATCCATCATCTTGGATGTTTCACAGATACTGTCGCAATGCATCCTGGTATTGTGTTATCTGTGAAGGATATGTTACTGTAAAATTTGGCCAGCATACATGATGCCTTAAAATGTTGTCTAGGTAGATCTACTAGTTTTGGAGGAAAGCTTATATTTGATTGTGTTTTCAATTAAAAACTGACAGAAAGTACAAAAATCTTTGAAAAAGAAAATCTGAAAAAAAGAAAAAGATACAGAGGTTAGATTCCTCATTTGTACGTATTGCATTTCCTGTTTGTCTGGTGGTTTGGTTTTTAGTCAGGCAGGTAATAAAGACTACAGCACTGTGCCTTTTGACAGCACAGTAATAAACAGCCGAGTCTGATGAACTGAGATCAGAGATTTTCAGGACTCCCTTCAGTGTTTCTGTTCTGTCCAGTTCAGTCCGGTCTTTAAATCCATCTTCAAACGTGGGGTCACTTGTAGCACCATAACTGAACACGATCAAGACCATGGCTGTATCCTTCTGCTGATACCATTGCATAGTATCCATGTTACTGTCATCATAACTACAATTTATCACCGCAGATTTCTCGTTGGCTAAAATGGATGTGGGGTTCTGTTGGACGGTCACACATCGCACCATCCCTGTGACAATATAATCAATAAAATCAAATATAAATATATGTTTTAATAGATATTCATTTTAAAAGCAAAGACCAATAACAAAACTGATATATACAGTAGCTATAATAATTTGATCATTCTGCTCTCAACGGACATCTTACCTATATATAATAAGAAATAAATGCACAGTCCATACGCAGCTCTGAACATCCTTCTAAAACAGGGTTAAAAAATACTCTGGCTATGCACACAGCAAAAATAATCTGACAAGGTGAGAGAGAGAGTACAAGACTTTAATATCAACAGAGAGAGAGGAATACCTGTACATTAAAGTCACATCTCCCCCTACTGACTGCGTCACATCAACAAGACCTTTGTGTGAAAGTGCTTTTGGCATAAGGGAGGGGTGTAAAATGATTAATGTAATTCTACTGTATGTGCGGGTTGTAAGGTTCTGCTGACTTGTCTGTAGAGATATGGGTTTATTTATTTGTGGTTGAGGCAGGTGTGATTTAGAGGTTGCCATCCAATGGGTTTTGTAGTGTTTATTCACTGTGTAAACTAGCAGCACACAGATACACAGCATCAATCCCCTCCTTAACATCCACTTTCAGGGTCCATTGCTTCTTCTCTGTACCTGACACTGTAAAACCGGTTCCAAAATCCTTCTCAGTCGAGCCAGAGCTAACAATGTAGCTCCCAACAAGCACTAGCTCTCCTTTTATTTGTCTGTACCAGTATTTGTATTCATAATTTGTATCATTTTGGTAACAGTGTATTTCCACTGAGAAGCCTGGAAGTCTGGATATGTATTTCGGCCATTGAGTGGTCAGAACACCGTCACTGAAATCTGCTGGAAATACAAAGATATCGTAATAAACAGGATATGTTTTTTCATTAGAAATCTACAGTACATTTATTCTAAACCACGAAGATCACTGTCAATTCTTATTTCAAGTTAAACTTTAATACCTTTTAAAGAAAGCAATGTGAATAGGAGAATAAAGGAGTCCATTTAGAGTTGCTTTTTATGAAATGTTCTCTGATGTTCAGTAAATTACAAAAAAAATAAAATAAAAAAAATAAGCTAGTACTTCATATATGTATAAAGCCACACCCCTTTGTTGCTTAGTCATTGGTGGAAAAAAAGAGAGCATTTTTTATCTGTTACAAAAGCTCTTGCCTACATAAGCGACTGCTTTCTATTAAGAGATTGATTTCAAAGCAATTCGGCTCGCAGCAAAAACAGCTCATGATATTCACAACGAATACTAGCAGAGTTCAGCATTGTCATGGTCCTGCCATCATGTCCTGACTTTTCTCTAGTCTAGAGGCAGGATCATGACAGACCCGTGTTTTGTGTACAAGCACATGGCCTTGTCTTTGGGCCATGTGCTTGTGTTGTCTCGTTGCCTTGCCTCGCCCCCCTTGTTATCCTAGTTTTGTCGTGATTGTCCTATCTGTGCCACCTGTCGTGTCTTGATTAGTTCCCCTATTTAGATCTCCTTATGTGCTCTGTCTTTTGTCGGTTTATTGTTCCACTCTGTGATTGTTTTCTCAAACTGTTCCTCATATATGTTGCTACCTGTCAGCCTCGTGAGTTTATCCTTGTCATCCCTGAAGAAGTCTTTGTAATACCGTGAGTGTTTGTTTATAGTTAGTGTTTAGTGTCTTTATCTGGTCAGCCCTGTCTTGTTTGGTTATTTAGTCCTTACCCTAGCTATTGTTTTCCCCCTCGTGGGTTTTGTTTTCCCCTTTTTGTGTTAATAAACCCTGTGTTTGTTACATCCTGTCTGCATCTGAGTTCATCCCAACCCGTCCACATAACAGAATGAACTGACCAAATAGGAACTCAGCAGACAGGATGTCCTCCACTCCTCAATCCCAGTTGGAGTTTCGTCGTCAATGTTGGATGTCATCCCCCACCGACAGGAAGGGGGTCACCCTCCCATACTCACCCGAGGGGGAATGGATCCTCCACAATTATGCACGGCTGTGGGAGAAGTTCTCCCAGGAGGAGCCACAGGCCTCCCCCCAGAGGTCCCCACTATCGACCCAGCTGCCAGTGATCCCAGAGGGTCATCTCCTGGCAGTCACTACACTGGGGGAACAGGCAGATCCCTCCCAGAGTCCTGAGGCGCCTTCCACAGTCATCAGTCTCCCCAGGAAGCGTGGGAGACGATTGTCGTGGGAGTCAGCTTCAGAGTCTTCGGCGACCGAGTCTGCCCTGGCCGAGACCAAACTCCCCCAACCCGCCTCCGACCCAGCTGTGGCCTCTGCACCGCGGCCAAGGAGGAAGAGGAAGAAGAAGGGGCCTGCCGGTCCTGTGACCCTGTCTCCTCCTGAGTCGGCGAGGTCTCCCGAGCCGGCGGCGGAGAGCGCTGGCGTGCCCGAGCCGGCGGCGGAGAGCGCTGGCGTGCCCGAGCCGGCGGCGGAGAGTGCTGGCGTGCCCGAGCCGGCGGCGGAGAGCGCTGGCGTGCTCGAGCCAGTGAATAAGAGAACAGTTTTCAAGTCTGCTGTCGTGAGGGCGGAGGAGAGAGCCGCGGCCGACTCTGCAGCAGAAACTTTGATACAGTCTGTCTCATCTCGTAAGGAGATGCCGGTTATTATAGCCGCCAAAGCCTTGTCTGATTATTTGTCCCGTCTTGTCCAGATCCTGGAAATCCCCACCAGTCCTGTCTTGTCCCCAGACCCTGTCCCCAGAAATCCCGATTGTCCTGCCGTTGTCTCCCCGCGTCCCGTGAGTGTTGCCCCTTGTCCTGCCGATGTAGTCATGTGTCCTGTTGATGTGGCCCCATGTCCCGTGAATGTCCCCCCGTGTCCCGTAGATGTTGTCCCCCCGTGTCCCGTAGATGTTGTCCCCCCGTGTCCAGTAGGTGTTGTTTCCCCGTGTCACGTGAGTTCTCCTGTCATGTCCTCTGTTGTTAATGGTCCTGAGACCACTCCCCACTCTAGACCTCCCCGACCTGCCCGAACCCCGCGTTGTCAGCCTTCGTCCCGTCCTCCTAAGACTCCTGCCCCACCCACCCACCCTGGTCTGTCCCCCATGAACTTTGTGGTCCCGCCTCCTCCCCTTCCCTGTTTGTTTTTTTTGATATGCCACCCTAACCCTATAGTTGTGTTTTCATGTTTGCCCTTATTACTATTTGTCATGTCGTGTTGGTTTTTGTCTCTGTCCCAGTCAGTCATGTCCCGCGTTTGATGTTCCCTTAGGGAGCGTCTGGAAGCCGTTCCCTTAGGGAGCGTCTGGAAGCCGTTCCCTTAGGGAGCGTCTGGAAGCCGTTCCCTTAGGGAGCGTCTGGAAGCCGCTCCTTAAGGGAGGGGTTCTGTCATGGTCCTGCCATCATGTCCTTTTCTCTAGTCTAGAGGCAGGATCATGACAGACCCATGTTTTGTGTACAAGCACATGGCCTTGTCTTTGGGCCATGTGCTTGTGTTGTCTCGTTGCCTTGCCCCGCCCCCCTTGTTATCCTAGTTTTGTCGTGATTGTCCTATCTGTGCCACCTGTCGTGTCTTGATTAGTTCCCCTATTTAGATCTCCTAGTGTGCTCTGTCTTTTGTCGGTTCATTGTTCCACTCTGTGATTGTTTTCTCAAACTGTTCCTCATATATGTTGCTACCTGTCAGCCTCGTGAGTTTATCCTTGTCATCCCTGAAGAAGTCTTTGTAATACCGTGAGTGTTTGTTTATATTTAGTGTTTAGTGTCTTTATCTGGTCAGCCCTGTCTTGTTTGGTTATTTAGTCCTTACCCTAGCTATTGTTTACCCCCTCGTGGGTCTTGTTTTCCACTTTTGTCATCAATAAACCCTTTGTGTTGAGAATCCTGTCTGCACTTGAGTTCCTCCCTTACCAACCCCATAACAAGCATGAGCATTCTTTAAGTTAATATTGTAATGAGATTAAAATAGCACACCCTTGAATATGGACACTTTTTCACAATGACATTTGGAACGTGGTTGTCTACTATAGCAGGGTAAACTTACAGGTAAAAGGCAAATATATTTAACACAATTATTGTGGGTGCAAATTATAAGTAGGTACAAAGTCATTGCCTTTTGTCGCCATTTTTTTTTTCAAGTCAAAATGCATAATTTCCACTGTCTTTATGAGTGAATCAGTGAATCATTCACTCAATCAGTTTGTTCATTCAGAACACCACTACTGTGTGTTGCCTGGAGATGCACAGCATAACAGAATATTTATCTGTGGATATGAATTGGAATATTTTTGTTGATGGAGCAAGAAAAAATAAATAAAAATACATTATGAAGTATTAGTTTACCTATATATGTTTATAATTTACTGATGTAATGCATCAAAATAAATGGCATTAAATTAAAGTATTTACTGGCAACATTTCTTTCCATCCACCATCTTGGATGTTTCACAGAAACTGTTGAAATGCATTCTGGTATTGCATTATATGTGAATGCTACGTTAAGTTGGCCAGCACACATGCCGCTGTCTGGGTAGATCCTGTACTCAGTTTGGGAGCAACACTTATATCTGATTGTGTTTTCTATTAAGACCTGTACAAAAATATTATTTGATGTAGAAATTAAATGCTGTAACAAGCCTTTTCATTAGTGTCACATTTGAACCTCAAGAACATTAGATTGGCTTTTTTGTGTATTTCCTGTTTGTCTGGTGGTTTGGTTTTAGTCAGGCAGGTAATAAAGACTACAGCACTGTGCATACTGACAGCACAGTAATAAACAGCCGAGTCTGATGAACTGAGATCAGAAATTTTCAGGACTCCCTTCAGTGTTTCTGTTCTGTCCAGTTCAAACCGGTCTTTAAATCCATCTTCAAACGTGGGTTCACTTGTAGCACCATAACTGAACACGATCAAGACCATGGCTGTATCCTTCTGCTGATACCATTGCATATAATTCATGTTACTGTCATCATAACTACAATTTATCACCGCAGATTTCTCGATGGCTAAAATGGATGTGGGGTTCTGTTGAACGGTCACACATCGCACCATCCCTGTGACAATATAATCAATAAAATCAAATATAAATATATGTTTTAATAGATATTCTTTTTAAAAGCAAAGACCAATAACACAACTGATATATACAGTAGTTATAATAATTTGAACATTCTGCTCTCAACGGACATCTTACCTATATATAATAATAAATAAATGCACAGTCCATACGCAGCTCTGAACATCCTTCTAAAACAGGGTTAAAAAATACTCTGGCTATGCACACAGCAAAAATAATCTGACAAGGTGAGAGAGAGAGTACAAGACTTTAATATCAACAGAGAGAGAGGAATACCTGTACATTAAAGTCACATCTCCCCCTACTGACTGCGTCACATCAACAAGACCTTTGTGAGAAAGTGCTTTTGGCATAAGGGAGGGGTGTAAAATGATTAATGTAATTCTACTGTATGTGCGGGTTGTAAAGTTCTGCTGACTTGTCTGTAGAGATATGGGTTTATTTATTTGTGGTTGAGGCAGGTGTGATTTAGAGGTTGCCATCCAATGGGTTTTTGTTGCACAATTTATTAGTGTTTATTCACTGTGTAAACTAGCAGCACACAGATACACAGCATCAATCCCCTCCTTAACATCCACTTTCAGGGTCCATTGCTTCTTCTCTGTACCTGACACTGTAAAACCGGTTCCAAAATCCTTCTCAGTCGAGCCAGAGCTAACAATGTAGCTCCCAACAAGCACTAGCTCTCCTTTTATTTGTCTGTACCAGTATTTGTAGTCATAATTTGTATCATTTTGGTAACAGTGTATTTCCACTGAGAAGCCTGGAAGTCTGGATATGTATTTCGGCCATTGAGTGATCAGAACACCGTCACTGAAATCTGCTGGAAATACAAAGATAATAAACAGGATATGTTTTTTCATTAGAAATCTACAGTACATTTATTCTAAACCACGAGTATCACTTTCAATTCTTATTTCAAGTTAAACTTTAATACCTTTTAAACAAAGCAATGTGAATAGGAGAAGAAAGGAGTCCATTTAGAGTTGCTTTTTATGAAATGTTCTCTGATGTTCAGCAAATTACAAAAAAAAATAAAATAAGCTAGTACTTCATATATTTATAAAGCCACACCCCTTTGTTGCTTAGTCATTGGTGGAAAAAAAGAGAGCATTTTTTATCGTTTCCAAAAGCTCTTTTCTACATAAGCAGCTGCTTTCTTTTAAGAGATTGATTTCAAAGCAATTCGGCTCGCAGCAAAAACAGCTCATGATATTCACAACGAATACTAGTGGAGTTCAGCATGAGCATGTTTTAAGTTAATATTGTAATGAGATTAAAATAGCACTCCCTTGAATATGGACACTTTTTCACAATGACATTTGGAACGTGGTTGTCTACTATAGCAGGGTAAACTTACAGGTAAAAGGCAAATATATTTTACACAATTATTGTGGGTGCAAATTATAAGTAGGTACAAAGTCATTGCCTTTTGTCGCCCTTTTTTTTTAAGTCAAAATTCATAATTTCCACTGCCACTGTCTTTATGAGTGAATCAGTGAATCATTCACTCAATCAGTTTGTTCATTCAGAACACCACTACTGTGTGTTGCTTGGAGATGCACAGCATAACAGAATATTTATCTGTGGATATGAATTGGAATATTTTTGTTGATGTAGCAAAAAAAAAAAAAAATACATTCTGAAGTATTAGTTTACCTATATATGTTTATAATTTACTGATGTAATGCATCAAAATAAATGGCATTAAATTAAAGTATTTACTGGCAACATTTCTTTCCATCCACCATCTTGGATGTTTCACAGAAACTGTTGAAATGCATTCTGGTATTGCATTATATGTGAATGCTACGTTAAGTTGGCCAGCACACATGCCGCTGTCTGGGTAGATCCTGTACTCAGTTTGAGAGCAACGCTTATATCTGATTGTGTTTTCTATTAAAAACTGTACAAAAATATTATTTGATGTAGAAATTAAATGCTGTAACAAGCCTTTTCATTAGTGTCACATTTGAACCTCAAGAACATTAGATTGGCTTTTTTGTGTATTTCCTGTTTGTCTGGTGGTTTGGTTTTTAGTCAGGCAGGTAATAAAGACTACAGCACTGTGCATACTGACAGCACAGTAATAAACAGCCGAGTCTGATGAACTGAGATCAGAGATTTTCAGAACTCCCTTCAGTGTTTCTGTTCTTTCCAATTTAAACCGGTCTTTAAATCCATCCTCATATGTGGGGTCACCTGTAGCACTGTAACTTAACAAGATCAAGACCATGGCTGTATCCTTCTGCTGATACCATAACATGTTTGGCTTGCCACTGTCATCATATTTGCAAGGTATCTCTGCCATATCATTCTTGTTGACTAACAAGGAAGTCAGGTTTTGTTGAACGTTCACACTTCTCCCCATCTCTGTGAACAACAAAATAAATAAATAAAAAAGAGAGATAAAGGAAATGATAAAGAGTAATAACTGAAGGAAATCTTACCTATGTAGAATAAGAAAAAAATACACAGTCCATGTATACCTGCAAACATCCTTCTAAAACAGTGGACAAAAACTGTGGTCATGCAGCAAATAAAATAATGCGATGAGAAAGTATATGCCACTGTGCTAAAGAAATGAGAGAAAAAAACTTGATTAAATAAACGGTTGTAACTCCCCCTACTGACTGTACAATATCAATGAGACCGTGATGCAAATGTGTTTTTGGTAGAAGGGAGGAGTGTAACGTCATTAAATGAAAATGAAATCTCTTATTCTACTGACTTGTTTGTACAGATCGGTACTTTATCTGTGGTTGAGACAGGTGTGATTGCATGGTTGCCATCAAAAGAGTTTTTGTGCTATAATTTAATTCCATTTATTCACTGTGTAACTAGCAGCACACAGATACACTGCATCAATCCCCTCCTTAACATCCACTTTCAGGGTCCAGTGCTTTGTCTTTGTACCTGACATTGTGAAGCCGGTCTCAAAACCCTGCTCATAAGTGGGAGAGTTAACAATGTAGCTCCCAATAAGCACTGGCTGTTCTCCTGTTATTTGTCTGTACCAGAATTTGTAATCATAGTCCGTATCATTCTGGTAACAGTGCATTTCCACTGAGGAGCCTGGAAGACTGGATACCTGTATATGCTTTGGCCATTGAGTGATCAGGACACCGTCACTGAAATCTGCTGGAAATACAAAGATAGTTCAGATAGTTGTCATCCAATAAAAATCTACATCAGAGGAAAACCACTGAAATCTTGTCATAAAATTACAAATGAATACCTTTGAGAAAAAGCAGTGACATGCATAGAAGGACAAACATTGCCATTTAAAATTTCCTCTGTGAAGTGTTCTCCTACTCTCTCCTCAATACACAGTAGGCTACGTGAAAAACTAGAGATTCTTAAGTCCCGCCCATTTTTTACATCATGCTTAGGATAACTGTAATATAATTGGATCTAATAATACAGTACTATATTTTATTACTATTACTATAAAATAAGGTATTTTGAATTCAAATAAAATGAAAAAAAATAAAGTTACAAATTACTTAAGAGAAATAATTTCAATATGAAATAGATTTATAATAATATATTATTACAGTTTATTTGTACTTCCTATTCCATTTCTAACTTTATTTAGAAAATATAAATATATAGTTATTTTGAACTTTTCTTCACATTTAAATGCATTGTGAGATTCACTCAATTATAGTCGCCAGTAATCATCCTCTTTTTGTTCAGAATTTCAACTCTGCTATAAGCTCTTTATCAGATTAGGAAGTAAGTGTCACTTTACATCAAATACCACAGATCCTGCTGTATTTCCTGTTTTAATGCTAAGGTTTTTAGTGAGGAAACTAATTGAGAGTACAACACTGTGCCTTTTAGCAGCACAGTAATAGACAGCAGAATCTGACACTCTCAGGATAGAGATTGTCAAAGCTCCGGTCACGGTGTTATCTCTGGTCATCTTGAATCTTGAATTTTGGAAATCAGTTTCATAGACTGGGTCAGCTTTGTCATAGCTATAACCGATGAGGGCCAGTGATTTGCTTTTATGGAGTTGTTGATACCATAACATGACATCTAAGTTACTGTCGTCGTGTCTACAAGAGATCTCTGCCTCTATGTCTTGCTTTCTGAATATAGACAAAGGCTGATCAAAATGAACACAATCTGACAGACCTATGTAAAGAGAATAAAGAGAGTGAAATTAATGTTTTTTCAAAAGAGAATGAAATAGTGTAAAATGAATCAAGAATATCCTACGTGCAAATAAGATGCTAAAAATGGCTAGTCCATAAGCAACACGAAACATCCTTTTCTCATGAAGTTGCACAGAGAGTGCGACTCTTATCAACGAGAATGCATTATCAGCACTTCTACTGTAGGTTTATTCACTAGAATTATACCTCCCCCTATCGTCACATATACAATACAATACCACAGAAATACTTACCACAGATTGTGCAGTTAAACAATATGGTAATGCTTACAAAAACAACACTTTATGTGCTGTCTAAATTCGATTTCTTATTTATTTATGTTTTATCTCTGTTGGTTAAAAGTTAACATGCATGGCTGATGATTACCCTTGTGAAAAATAAGTGTACTTAATTGTATTAAATGTGCAGAGTACTTCAAAATCTTAAAAATATATATATTTTTTAAATACTTTTTTAAACTTTACTTTTAGATTATTTAATATGAATTAAATAATGTAAATGGACTGCATTTATATAACACTTTCAACAGACCCATGGCCATCCAAAGTGCTTTACAATTTGCTTCACATTCACTCACTCATTCATACACCGATGGCGGTGGTGTCGGCCATGCAAGGCGCCATCCAGCTCGTCGGGAGCAGCTGGGGTTAGAAGTCTTGCTCAAGGACACCTCAACACTTGGTCAGGTGGAGCTGGGGATTGAACCAGTAACCTTCCGGTTTGCAGACAACCTACGTGAACTATTGAGCCACTCCCTCCCCTGTTTGCTATAGCAGGGTAAATCGTAATCGTAAATCGTAAACTTATCGTAAGTTTCATGACTATGTTTCTTAACACGTACTCTAAGTAGACTTGAACTGTTATGTATCATTTATTATTACAGTATTGCTTCCATTTAGCATGGTTACTCATGTTCAATGTGAATAGCAGAAGAAAGGAGTCCATTTAGAGATGCTTTTTATGAAATGTTCTCTGATGTTCAGCTACTTGCAAAGAAAATAAACAAAAGCTTAATACATATATATATATATATATATATATATATATATATATATATATATATATATATATATATATATATATATATATATATATATATATATATATATAAAGCCACAATCCTTTGTTACTTAGTCATTGGTGGAAAAAAGAGGGCACTTTTGCAAAAGCTCTTTTCTACATAAGCAACTGCTTTCTTTTAAGAGATTGATTTCAAAGCAACTCAGCTCACAGCAAAAACAGCACATGATATTCACAACGGATACTACCGGAGTTCAACATCAGCATGCTTTAAGTTAATATTGTAATGAGATTAAAAACAGCACTTCATTAAATACGGACCCTTTTTGACAATGACATTTGGAACGTGGTTGTCTACTACAGCAGGGTAAATATACTTACAGGTAAATGGGACACCATGGCAAATACCTTTTTACACAATTATTGTGGGTGTGAATTATAAGTAGGTACAAGTCAGAAGTCAAAATGCTTCATTTCCACTGCCACTGTCTTTATGAATGAGTCAGTGAATCAGTGAATCATTCACTCGATCAATTTGTTCATTCAGAACACCACTACTATGCGTTGTTTGGAGATACACACCACAACAGAATATTTATCTGTGGAAAGAAATTGATCTATTTTTATTGATGGAGCAAAATCAAAACAAAAGTAATCATCAACGTTCTAAAATGTTAGTTTACCTATACATGATTAACTATAGTAGGCTGCAAGAATGCTCTTGCTAGGGTGATATATTGCTTAATTCATTTATTGATATGTTGTGTCAAAATGTGTCCCTGGACCCTGGTCTTATTTGTAAATATTTCATTATATTGTTTATTTATACTTCATCTGAAAGCTGAAGAAACATATTTTCCATTAATGTATGGTTTATTGGGATCGGACAATATTTGGCTGAGAGACAACTGTTTGAAAATCTGGCATTGGAGGGTGCCAAAAAAATTTAAATACTGAGAAAACGGCCTTTGAAGTTGTCCAAATAATTTCTTAGCCATGCATATTACTAATAAAATTTTTTAGTTTTGATATATTTATGGTAGGAAATTTACAAAATATCGTGGAACATCTTTACTTCACATCCTAATGATTTTTGGCATGAAAGAAAAATCAATAATTTTGACCCATACAATGTTTTTTTGGCTATTGCTAAAAACATACCCCAGCGACTTAAGACACAGGGTCACATAAAAGCATTTACTGACAAGATTTCACTCCATCCACCATCTTGGATGTTTCACAGATACTGTTGAAATGCGTTATGGTACTGCATTATGTGTGAAGGATATGTTAGGTTGGCCAGCACACATTCTGCTTTAAAACGCTGTCTGGGCAGATAGTTTTGCTTCAACAAGCGTTTTCATTACTGTCACAGCTGAATCTCACAAACAGTAGAATGCCTTTTTTTGTGCATTTCCTGTTTGTCTGGTGGTTTGGTTTTTAGTCAGGCAGGTAATAAAGACTACAGCACTGTGCATACTGACAGCACAGTAATAAACAGCCGAGTCTGATGAACTGAGATCAGAGATTTTCAGAACTCCCTTCAGTGTTTCTGTTCTTTCCAATTTAAACCGGCCTTTAAATCCATCTTCAGAGGTGGGGACACCTGTAGCACCATAACTTAACACGATCAAGACCATGGCTGTATCCTTCTGCTGATACCATAACATGTTTAGCATGCTACTATCATCATGACTACACTTTATCTCCACCGTATTGTTCTTTTCGGCTAATATGTGTTTGTGGTCCTGTTGAACGGTCACACATGTCACCTTCCCTGTGGAAAAAAAGGCATGTTTTGACAGATTTGATTTCAGCAAAGAAGAACAATTGCAAAAACTATTTTTAAAAAGATTCATATTGGCAGTACAAAATCTTACTTATATACAAGAAGAAAAATATGCACAGTCCATTTGCAGGTCTAAACATTGTTCTATAGCAGGATTACAAAACAAATATTGTTATTGAAGATGTAAAAGGACTCCTCTTAGCATTAAACTAAACAATGTGCATCTCCCCCTACTGACTATCAAAAAGGTCTCATGTGGAGCTTTTTTGGGGGGAGGGAGGAGTATAACGTCATTATGATCTGTCTTGTCTGTAAAGGTTCATTTGTGGTTTAGGCAGGTGTGATTGCAAGGTGCCAAGTTTCGTGTCTTCTAGTTTACAGTCATTTATTCACTGTGTAAACTAGCAGCACACAGATACACAGCATCCATCCCTTTACTCACAACCACTTTCAGGGTCCATTTCTTTGTCAGTGTACTTGACACTTTGAAGCCAGTATCAAATCCCTTCTCAATCAATTCAGCAGTCCCGATGATGCTTGCAATAAGCATGGGTCCTTCTCCTTTTATTTGTCTGTACCAGAATTTGTAATCATAGTCCGTATCATTCTGGTAACAGTGCATTTCCACTGAGGAGCCTGGAAGACTGGATATATGCTTTGGCCATTGAGTGATCAGAACACCGTGACTGAAATCTGCTGGAAATACAAAGATAGATAGTTGTCATCCAATAAAAATCTACATCAGAGGAATACCACTGAAATCTTGTCATAATATTACAAATGAATACCTTTGAGAAAAAGCAGTGACATGCATAGAAGGACAAACATTGCCATTTAAAATTTCCTCTGTGAAGTGTTCTCCTACTCTCTCCTCAATACACAGTAGGCTACGTGAAAAACTAGAGATTCTTAAGTCCCGCCCATTTTTTTACATCATGCTTAGGATAACTGTAATATAATTGGGTCTAATAATAAAATTCTAATATTGTTTATTAAAATACAATAAAATAAATATTTAAAGTAACACATTACTTAAAAAATAATTTCAATATTAAATAGATTCAGCATACTGTAAATGCAAATCATTATAGATATAAATTGACATAATTTTAAACATGCCATCAATTTTCAATTTATCATATTATTACAGTTTATCTGTACTTCCTAATCCATTTCTAACTTATTTTCAAAAAAAAAAAAAAAAAATCCATTTAAATGCATTGTGAGATTCACTCAATTATAGTCACCAGTAATCATCATCTTTTTGTTCAGAATTTCAACTCTGCTATAAGCTCTTTATCAGATTAGGAAGTAAGTCTCACTTTACACCAAATACCACAGATCCTGCTGTATTTCCTGTTTTAATGGTAAGGTTTTTATTGAGGAAACTAATTGAGAGTACAACACTGTGCCTTTTAGCAGCACAGTAATAGACAGCAGAATCTGACACTCTCAGGATAGAGATTGTCAAAGCTCCGGTCACGGTGTTATCTCTGGTCATCTTGAATCTTGAATTTTGGAAATCAGTTTCATAGACTGGGTCAGCTTTGTCATAGCTATAACCGATGAGGGCCAGTGATTTGCTGTTATGGAGTTGTTGATACCATAACATGACATCTAAGTTACTGTCGTCGTGTCTACAAGAGATCTCTGCCTCTATGTCTTGCTTTCTGAATATAGACAAAGGCTGATCAAAATGAACACAATCTGACAGACCTATGTAAAGAGAATAAAGAGAGTGAAATTAATGTTTTTCAAAAGAGAATGAAATAGTGTAAAATGAATCAAGAATATCCTACGTGCAAATAAGATGTAAAAATGGCTAGTCCATAAGCAACACGAAACATCCTTTTCTCATGAAGTTGCACAGAGATTGAGACTCTTGTCAAAGAGAATGCATTATCAGCACTTCTACTGTAGGTTTATTCACTAGAATTATACCTCCCCCTATCGTCACATATACAATACAATACCACAGAAATGCTTACCACAGATTGTGCAGTTAAAAGTATGGTAATGCTTACAAAAAAATAAATAATTTGTGCTGTCTAAATTAGATTTTTTTTGTTATTATATTTTATATTTTTTGGTTAAAAGTTAACATAGATGGCTGATGATTACCCTTGTGAAAAATAACTTAATTGTATTAAATGTGCACTTGAAGTGTACTTCAAATCTAAAAAAAAAAAAAAAGCCTTTTAAACACTACTTTTGGTTTAATTGGAATAAACAAGCAGTTAAGTGTCCAGAAGATATTACAGTGTATTTGCATTTTTGAATATTCCAGATATTGAAATTAATCTACAGTTTCATAATTATCATAATTAAATTATAATTAACCCATTTTAATGTAGTGCCCTCATAACTTTAAAAAAAAAACAGCTAAGAAAAGAAAAACAGCAAAAACTACTGAATTATTATCAAGTAAAGCAAGGATGGCATTGCTTCCAATTAGCATGGTTACTCATGTGATCAAGTCTGTTTCAGTTTACCAGATGTATACAAAAGTGGAAACATGATTCCGTGTGAAATTATTAAAATGTTGGATAATGTCCATCAAAAGAGAAGAGTTACCATTGTTCCTAATATTACTAAAGTCTAATAATATGCAATAGAACACTTGTGAGTTTTCATCAAGTAAATAATTAAATAAAAACATATGATGATTCGCTGCTTTAAACCCATACTGATAAATTTGGCTCTACTATGATCCTTTTACCATGAACTACTATGATACTTTATGAGCAGGACAGGTGTTTTTGTTGTACATGTCACGGTTTTACGCTGCCTGAAGGAATACGGAGTCGAGGATAAACGGAATAAGGTTTTTAATATATCCAACACAGGGGATATCCAACATGGAGCACAGAGGTAGACACACGTAAGTAGCAAATGGTCACAAGTGAGCACAAGTGAGAAGACCCGACAAAACAGAACTGAAGGGACACGGCTTATGAACAACAGATAATTGGGGAAACACAGGTGGATGGAATCATTAAATTAACAGGGACATGGAACACATGAGGAAGATAATGGACACACCTGGGAACTAATCAAACACGGAAAGACAGAAACTGGGTCACGGGCAAAAACACATTAAATGAGTCCAGGTGTGTGACAGTACTCCCCCCTCCCGGTAGGTGCGTCCTCGCACCGTAGAAACAACAGGGGGAGGCGTAGGTGGGAACTTGGGAGGAGGTTCCGGTGGAGGACGGACTTCCAGGAGGGGGCCAGCAGACAGGGACCACAGAAGGAGGAGCCAGGGAGGAGACGACGGAGGAAGGAGCCAGGGAGGAGACAGGAGCAGGAGGAGCCAGATGGTCCACCAGAGACCAGCCAGGACGGAGATCCAAGGTGGGGTCGACGGCGGGAGGAGCCATGGTGAAGGAAGGGTCGACGACACCAGGGGGCCGACAGGCGGAGACTGCACCGGTGGGTGAGGAGCCCAAGATGGAGCAGCACAGCCGCAGAGCCAGGGTGACGTCGAGGATCCGGAGGGCCTAGGTGGAGCTGAAGGCTCAGGCGACCAAGGCAGAGGCGGGGTCCTGGCAGACCGCTGTGGAGCCGGAGTGACCGAGGATGGAGGTGGAACTGGAGGGAAGGAGGAGCCTGACAGAGCCGGAGGGATGGAGTGACGAGGTGGAACCAGAGGAGTGGAGTCCCGAGGCGGCGGATGGTCGACGACTGACCAAGGTGGAGCCGGAGGGACGAGGGAGCCCGGTGGAGCAGGTGGGATGACAGGCCACGGTGGAGACGAGGGAGCTAAGAGCCAAGGCGGAGCCGCTGGGTCGAAGGACCGAGGAGGAGTCCAGGGCTCGGAGGCTGGAGGCGGAGACAGGGCCTTAACACGCCAAGGCGGAGCTGGAGACTGGCAGTCCAGCGGCGAACCACCGCGCCCCGATGGCGCGGACTGAGGGTGAGCTGCGGGACTGACTGGCACCAGCAGGGATGACGAGGAACTGGCTGGTCTAGGAGGAGGAGAGAGGAGAAGGGTGGGAGGAAGGACAGGAGGATCAGGACTGGACGGAACCAGCGAAAGAGGAGTAGAGGGACCAGCAGGTTTGGGAGGAGGCGGGAGAGGGAGGCTGGGAGGGAATACAGGAAACACAGAAGATTCAGAGCTGGGCGGAACCAGCGGAGACACAGAAAATTCAGAGCTGGGCGGAACCAGCGGAGACACAGAAGATTTAGAGCTGGGCGGAACCAGCGGAGACACAGAAGATTCAGAGCTGGGCGGAACCAGCGGAGACACAGGAAACTCAGGGCTGGACGGAACCAGCGGAGAAACAGGAAACTCAGGGCTGGACGGAACCAGCGGAGAAACAGAAAACTCAGGGCTGGGCGGAACCAGCGGAGAAACAGGAAACTCAGGGCTGGGCGGAACCAGCGGAGACACAGGAAACTCAGGGCTGGGCGGAACCAGCGGAGAAACAGAAAACTCAGGGCTGGGCGGAACCAGCGGAGAGACAGAAGATTCAGAGCTGGGCAGAACCAGCGGAGATACAGGAAATTCAGGGCTGGGCGGAACCAGCGGAGACACAGGAAACTCAGGGCTGGGCGGAACCAGCGGAGAAACAGAAAATTCAGGGCTGGGCGGAACCAGCGGAGAAACAGAAAACTCAGGACTGGGCGGAACCAGCGGAGAAACAGAAAATTCATGGCTGGATGGAACCAGCGGAAATGGAGCAGAGGAAATGACTGGAGGAGGTAGGAGTGGGAGACTGAGAGGGTATACAGGGGAATCAGGGCTGGACGGAACCAGCGGGGAAACAGGAAAATTAGGGATTACCTCCATAGACCAGTCCATCAGATCCAGAACTTGCTCCATATGATCTTCAGAGACTGCATACAGCTCACCCTCAGTCGCAGGAGTGTGGGCAGGGCTTTCCTCCATGCCCTCGATCTCCAATAGGACTCCCACGATGCACAGTGTTGCCGGCTCACACACCTGGTCAGTCG
The DNA here is from genome assembly GCF_023724105.1 of Carassius gibelio. NCBI lineage: Eukaryota > Metazoa > Chordata > Actinopteri > Cypriniformes > Cyprinidae > Carassius > Carassius gibelio. Next base: position 7,344,807 of record NC_068412.1, on the reverse strand, counting down.
CGCTCTCGAGATCCGGCTCCCTGTCAGTGGATGGCTCGGACTCTGCGGCTGCGGTGGGCTCTGGCTCCGTGCGGCGTGATGGTGGCTGGCTGGTCTCTGGGTCGGGAGTGGGGCTGGCGAGGTCCTCTATGGGGCAGATGGTGAGAGATGAGCCATTTCTCGCCAGAGTCCACTCCACGAATGCGGCGAAATCCTCTCGAGGACCATCTTCGGACGACAACGCTCTGCATTTGGAGTTCAGGCTGGTGTTGTAGAAGGTGCAGAGCGCGTTGTCCGGGTAGCTGGTGGCATTAGCTAATAGGAAAAACTGTTTGGTATGGTCCTCGAGAGAACGTCCTTCCTGCTTCAGCAGGAGGATGAGGAATTCGGGACGATAGAGGGGATCCATAGACACTAAGAAAAGAAAAGACTGTGAAAAAACAAAAGCAAAACGGAGGGAAGAACACGCAGTTTTCTATTTTCTCTTTAGGTCGGGTCTTCTGTCACGGTTTTACGCTGCCTGAAGGAATACGGAGTCGAGGATAAACGGAATAAGGTTTTTAATATATCCAACACAGGGGATATCCAACATGGAGCACAGAGGTAGACACACGTAAGTAGCAAATGGTCACAAGTGAGCACAAGTGAGGCACAAGTGAGAAGACCCGACAAAACAGAACTGAAGGGACACGGCTTATGAACAACAGATAATTGGGGAAACACAGGTGGATGGAATCATTAAATTAACAGGGACATGGAACACATGAGGAAGATAATGGACACACCTGGGAACTAATCAAACACGGAAAGACAGAAACTGGGTCACGGGCAAAAACACATTAAATGAGTCCAGGTGTGTGACAGTACACAGCAGAGTTTTGTCAAGCTGTGTTGCTCACAGCACAGAAATATACTGCGCTGTCTTTTGAAGTAACTCTGGAGATCTGAAGTGTTCCATGGGTCTGTGAGCTCCCATCAATTTTAAAGCGTTCATTGTCCTTCTCAGGATTGAATGTTGTAGTGTAAAGGTGCCCAAGAAGTTTGAATGATTCTCCTTGTGTTGTTTGTTGGTACCAGTAAAGATAGAAAAAGCTGCTGTAAGTGTGAGTGCAGCTGATGTTCACAGTGTCTCCCAGATGCTTTATCATGTCAGGAGGTTGATCAATGGATGAACCAAGAGAAATTGCTTTAGAGGGAAAAACACACTGATGCCATCAAACAGAAAAATCATCTTTTTTTTTCTACAACAGTATAAACATTCCTTTTTTAGAAGAGTACAAAAATTACCTGTGAACCAGAACAGCACATAGAAGAAAATTAAGATAAGCTGCATCTTGAAATGAATGTCTGATTCTGACAGACTAATTTAAGAGAGATTACAGATTCTGAAGGTGACTGTAAATTGTTTAGCAACCTTGTGACTTGTTCTTATCTGCGATTGGATGATTGTTGTTTAATTCCTAACCATTCAGACATTCTCAAAAAAAAAAAAAAAAAAAAACTTAGGTGGTTGTTTATTGGTCTATGTCAAAAGAGCCCATGACTCCCCAGTGTCTGATAGTCACTCCTTAATATAGTTTTGGTTCCTCCTCCAATGCGTCTGAGTCCTGAGGTACTAATATTATTATTGGGGGAGAGTATCACAGAGGTACATGAAGGAACATTAAAAAAGTGTCAAGTACAATAAAATTAAACATAAGAGCAGCATGTATTCTGGTTTTAGATGAAGGATAACTGGCTATTAAAGGGTTAGTTCACCCAGATAGCAAATTTTTTTAATTAATAACTTACCCTCATGTTGTTTCAAACCCGTGAGACCTCCATTTATCTTGGAAACACAGTTTAAGATATTTTAGATTTAGTCCGAGAGCTCTCAGTCCCTCCATTGAAACTGTGTGTACGGTATACTGTCCATGTCCAGAAAGGTAAGAAAAACATCATCAGAGTAGTCCATGTGACATCAAAATGGTCAGTTCGAATTTGTTGAAGCATCAAAAATACATTTTGGTCCAAAAATAGCCAAAACAGCTACTTTATTCAGCATTTTCTTCTCTTCCGTGTCTGTTGTGAGAGAGAGTTCAAATCAAAGCAGCTGGATTTCCGGTTCGCGAACGAATCATTCAGTTCACCAAATCGAACTGAATCGTTTTAAACAGTTTGCATCTCTAATGCGCATTAATCCACAAATGACTTAAGCTGTTAACTTTTTTAATGTGGCTGACATTCAGTTCTCTCTTCACAGAAGTTCAGTCAGTGTACTGTTTGAGTGCATGCATTACTCCGGGATATTGGTTTATTTGAACTCAGAGGGAGTGTCAGACACATTAAAAAAAGTTCTTCTTGAATTCTTACCAGTATTTGAGAGGACAGTGGAAAAGTTTCAGGAAAGAAAAAGGAGAAGAGATAGAACTGGACAAGAACATGCTCTTGAACCTGGAACAGCCCATACATACTTAAACCTCACCTGCCCTCTATTTGTAAAAACAGTTATTACCAGTTTTGGCATAAATATTTAAATAACTTTGTGGCCTTGTGGAAAACGTTTTTTTTTTTTTTTTTTTTTTTTTTTTTTTTTTTTTTTATCAAACAGGTGCAAAGTGAACAGTTTTTTGTCAGTGATTATAATGAAGTGAACGGCTGTGCTTACTTGCTGCACAGAAATACACTGCGCTGTCCTCAGCAGATATGCTGGATATGGTCAGGAGTGCATCTTTTGTAGCATGTCCTGAGAGGACAAATCGAGGTTTGAACTTTTCCTCTGGACCACCTGAATTACCTGTCAGCATTCCAATAAGCTCCAAAGAACCACCTTCATATTTTTGTTGATACCAGTACAGATATTGATAGCTGTTGTCACCATGATGACAAGAAATCTTTGCCTCTGTCTCTTCAACTGTCTGTAGAAGATGTTCAGGAGACTGCCGAATGACCGGAGAACAAACCACACAAACTACAAAAGTGTGAGGAGCGCATAACAATATATGTATATTAAATAACTTAGATTGCATTACACTAGAAATACTTACCTGGTAACCAGTAAATATTAATTAAAGTTAAAATAATCGTTCTGATCATGATTATAACATTTAACCAAGGAACAAAAGAAACAACCTTAAACTAATATTCAATTCACTCTCTAAATTGTTTCTTCTGCACTCAAAAGAGGGTTTGAAACACCTCATCACACTGTTGTTCGCCTCAGAAGGGAACCACCTAGATGTTAGGTGCTTGTTTATTGGTCCAAGTCAAAAGAGCCCACTCCCCACACACACACCTCCTGTTTAATCATCTGTTTGAGAGAATTACACATTTGACCATTTAAGAAAAGCAATAGCTCACCTTTATGCAAATTAAACAAATAAAACTACCTGCACAATTTGAGGTATCAGTCATGCCTGTCGCATACATAGGGAAGTATGAATTATAATACTTAGAATTTGCTCATATTCCTAAGTGCATTAGTCCTAGGTTCTGTGTTTACATACATTTAAAGATGGATTAAGTCAGTTCTGCTTGGTTTCAGTTCTGTCTTCATATAAAGTATGTGAAATGCAATGTAGTACATTTTGAAATGTAAAGCATGCGAACGTTTACAAGTCAAGCAGACAAGACATACACACTTAGCTGGAAGTGCCAGGAATTTGAAGGAAGAGAGAGATGAAACTGGACGGGAACATGTTCCAGGTGCCCATGAGTAAAACCACTCAGCATATACAGTAAAGATCTGCTGATTCCGCTAATTTGCTTCATGTTTTCCCGCCGCTCTGCAGCATCACTCACAATCTGTGTGCCGCTCTCTGGAGAGTGGAGGTCACAGTCCCTGAAGGTCGTTGCATCACCAGGTAGATGCATTAAGATCCCGATTAGTCAGTGGTTGATCTGCTGAATTATTCATTCGTTTTTTTTTTTTCTGTAATGGCTCGGCCTTTTAAAAGAGCTAATAACTGGTGCAAAAGTTGTTGGCACACATTGTAGACACACACAATAAAAGCCTTAACAAAAAAGAGGACAGAGGGTGACGGGAGGCTGCTAAAGGCAGCTCAACATTGCAAACTTGAATACAAAGTTCCAGCAAACCAGCAGTTAAATCATCATAGAATATTTAGCAGTATATTATATTTAGAATATTGAGTATATTTACCATTATAATCACTTGTCATGGTACTAGTAATCTGTAACCCGTCATATTTTGTCAAAACCAAATTAATAGCAGGCCTATAAATAGTAAAAAAAATAAATAAATAATAATAATAATAATAATAGTAGTAGAAATGGTCTAATTAGTTTTTATTTTATTTTTTTGTATATATTATGGATTTATGCTGTAAAATATCAAATTAAATGTGTAATAATTATGGGGGGAGTGTGGTAAGATTAGCCATTTTTTACTTTTGTGGTCCTCAAGATGAAAATGAAAATGAAGCAGAAGTACAATGAAAGTGTCTATCCTATCCTATCTAAATGAAAGTATTCATATCATTTGAAATGATCAGAATGTATCTATGAAAAAGGGTTATAAAAATATGGCTTCCTATAAAAGGTGTACAGTGACCATTTGACCAAATCTGATTCAAACCAATGTGAAATAAATAATAACTAAATAAACTAATTTAATAATTATCTTTTACAGACAGTCATACTTTATTTTCATAAAGTTTAACTTTAACAACATAAAACCTACCAAATTTAGTTTAAATTTCAATATTTAATTGTTTGCATCTCTGAAACAATATGTTGAACAACAAAGTTATAGCCTTCCTAAAAACAGACTTAACCGAGAGTTTGTTAGCCATTAGTGACTACAGGTGAAAATATCTTTGTATTTATTTATTTTTATTTGTTTTCATACCAATATCTGGCAGAACTTAGGGATAGTTCACTCAAAAATGAAAATTATGTCATTAATGACGTTCCAAACTCGTAAGACCTCCGTTTATCTTCGGGACACAGTTTAAGATATTTTAGATTTAGTCTGAGAGCTCTCCCTCCATTGAAACTGAAACTGTATACTGTCCATGTCCAGAAAGGTAAGAAAAACATCATCAAAGTAGTCCATGTGACATCAGAGGGTCAGTTAGAATTAGTTGAAGCATCAAAAATACATTTTGGTCCAAAAATAGCAAGAACTACGACTTTATTCAGCATTGTCTTCTCTTCCGGGTCTGTTGTGAGTGCGTTTGTCTCATCAAGTCACTATAAAAGGCACTATATGCGTTCACTGCAGTTTAGTGATATCCGGTTCGCAAACGAATCATTTGATTTAACCGGTTCCTCTTTGGATCAATTCAACAAATCGAACTGAGTCGTTTGAAATGGTTCGTGTCTCCAATACTCATTAATCAACAAATAAGTCATTTGTTAACATCAAGCTGTTAACTTTTTTAATGTGGCTGACACTCATCAAACAAACCAATATCCCGGAGTAATGCATGCACTCAAACAGTACACTGACTGAACTGCTGTGAAGAGAGAACTGAAGATGAACACTGAGCCGAGCCAGATAACAAACAAAAGATAGACTCATTCTCGAGTCAAGATCCGGTTGCATCGGTTTTCAGATCATCAGTAGTGATGGGAAGTTCAGTTATTTTCCACGAACCGGTTCTTTCAGAGAGTTCGATTCAATAAACTGGTTGAAGAAAACGGTTCACTGGTTCTTTTGCACTCGGCGTAATGACGTAATTGGCGATGATTGCCCTTCATTCAAGCGCTCCGTTTACCCGCGCTCATAACATTAGCACAGAACCAGTTCAGAATCACCAAAAGAATCAGTTCGGTTCAGACGCTCTGTGTGTCGGTTTGCTTCACGCGAGTGTGCTGTCTTCTCCTTTAAATGTATATTTGTAACAACTGGATACTTCATATGGTAACACTTTAGTATAGGGTCCAATTCACACTAATAACTACTTGCTTATTAGCATGTCTATTATTAACAAATTGGCTGTTTATTAGTGCTTATAAAGTACATATAATGCATGACATCCATAATCCTACCCAATACCCTAAACTTAACAACTACCTTATAAACTATTAATAAGCAGCAAATAAGGGGTTAATTGAGGCAAAAGTCATAGTTAATGGTTAGTTATTAGTGAGAATTGGACCCTAAAATAAAGTGTGACCATTCAGGTTAACAAGAAGCAACCATCCTTGTGCCATTTTTTGGGGCCACTGCCCCTCAAAATGTCTGTGCATGGTCCTGGATACCACTACAGGTATTGACAGCTGTTGTCACCATGACAACAACAAAATATTGCCTTTTCTCCTCCACTGTCTGTAGAAGATGTTTGGGAGACTGCTGAATGACAGGATAATATCTAACCTAAAGTTGCACACTTTAGAGTACCGGTCGTGTCTGTAACATAAACAGGGCAGGATGAGATTAGAACTGAATTTTATTTTTAGAATTAGGAGCTTGAGCAAATTCAAGTTCATTAGCTGTTAGCACAGTTTTAAGATAAATATAAAATAAATAAAAAAATAAAAAATCTGTATCTATATATTAAAGTATTATCTAAGGGATAACAGAGGTGTTAATTATAGGACCTAAAAACTCTGCATGTAATAACCTAGAACACTGTCTAAGACTTGATGGTTGCTCTGTCAATTCTTCGTCAACAGTTAGGAACCTAGGTGTGCTATTTGATCGCAATCTTTCCTTAAAAAGCCACATTTCTAGCATTTATAAACTATACAATACTTGAGTATACAATACAAAAGTAAAAAATACTTTACACATTGTTTACACTGATGGAGAGCTACATCATACACTGTAATACAGGTAATTTTTACATTTCCCATCTGTGTGGCTCTTTAAAAAATGACTAGAATTAGTTTGTAATTTGATACTTGACTTCTTGCCTTTATTTGAGAGGATAGTGAAAAAGTTTCAGGAAAGAACAAGGAGAAAGAGATAGCACTGGACCAGAACATGCTCTTGAACCTGGAACCCTTATTCTGCTGTTCTAGATTTTAAGGCCTATACATAGGCTACTAAAACCTAAAATTTTCATTAGTGTCCTCTATCTGTAATATCAGTTATTGCCAGCTTTGACATAAATACTCAAGTAACCGTCTGGATTTTTTTATGATTATTTTTTATTATTTTATTATGATTGTAGAATATGTTCAGGAGACTGCTGAATGACAGGAGAACAAACCACACAAACTACAAGACGGTGAGGAGCGCACAACAATATATGTATATTAAATAACTTTGATTGCATTACACTAGAAATACCTGGTAACCAGTAAAAAGTGACTGTAGTTAAAATAATTGTTCTGATCATTATTATAACATTCAACTAATCAACAGAAGAAACTAATTCACAATTCAATTTTTATTTTCATTTTAACATATAGATAAATTGAATACAGACCAAAGGTAACCTGTTAGATTTACCCAAGACTAATTACATTTTATGTTTAACCACTAAAGACACATCAGAGCCAGCGGCACAGATCAGAAGGTCTAGCCGAGGTGAGGCTGCTCTATGCGTATACATGAGCACTGAGCTCCCGCTGATCGAGTCTCTCAGAGATCGACGAAACACATTTTTAAATAGCAAAAGTTTTAAACAACTACGTTTTAGCCTGAAATACTTTTAAAATTACATTTCATGACACAATAACAGTAATATTTTGAAAATGATCCGAATAAATGGTGGTTGAACTCAACCAATGCTGCGTGAACTCAACAAATCAGCAAATTTAGCGCCCAAGTCCCTCCCCCGAAAGTTCTGGAAAAGTACTACCTCGCCAGCAGGGACTTTCTGAGGGGCATTTTTTTACCCGGAACTTTATTTAGTTCGTGGTTCCTGCGGTGGAAACACACCAAGTACAAGGCCAAAGTCCCTAGTTCCTGGGTAAAGTTCCTGCAGTGGAAACGCGGCAATAGTCACTACAATAAATAGCTCTGGTTCCTTCTTCAATGCAAGCAGATGGGAACGCCCACCCCTCACCCTTTCATGTTTAATCATCTGTAAGAGAGAGAGAGAATCACGCATTTGATCATTTAAGAAAAGTAATAGCTGCAAAAAAAAAAAAAAATAGCTGGACAATTTGATATATCAGTCATGTCTGTTGCATGTCTGTCATAAAATCACCTAATGGGTCGGTATATACCATTGCACCAGTTGATGCCTCGGAAAGGGTCAGATGATGTCGATCTGCTTATGTTGGTGTTGGCAACTCCTCCAGTGAGTCAGAGGCTAGTCTCTCAGGTACCAGTTTCCCTGGGTACTTCCTTACAGAGTAGGCCGGTATGGTCCGGCAGGGAGACCCCAGTGGTGGGGGGCCATGAGGTTCCTGATTTTGTGGCACCCATGGACACTGCTAGTTTGCTGGAGGGTCAGTTATGTATGGATGGTGTTCCCTTGAGGAGAACTGGCCAGACCACTGTGGGCCACCATTTAAATTTGCATCGCCTACCACGGGCTGTTGAGGGAGGCACAAGAACTGCCACAATACCAGGCCCCATGTCTAATAGGATATCCATTTGGTTTAGGCCATGGGATGCAGGACAGAAATAGGCCAAGGGTATTGTGACGGTGGGGTGAAGGAAGGACTGGAAACAATAGAGAGTTAAATGATTTAATGAAAACAAATAATTTAACAAACAAGAAAAGACAATGATGCTGGGAAGACGACAATCCAAGATGGTGGTGAGGTGGTGAGGAATTTGGATGATGGCGGTGAGAAGGCAGCAGGAGAGGATGGCACAGGAACTGCGGGGGGAATAGAGCCGAAGGTAAGTATTTGTTGCTGAGCGGAAGTGCATAGAGTGGATGAGGTTCCGGGAAACCACGAACATCCAACGCAGACAACACTGAAGCCAAACAAACAGGGTAAGCAACATTAAACAACAATCTCACAAACACAAGACGTGAGACAAGCCAATATATAGGGAATGAGTAATGAGTGACAGCTGCTGCTGATGACAATTAACGGAGACGCCCACAAACTAATCAGTGCAGACGCGAAACACACAGACTTCACCACAAAGTGCAAACAACCCGAGATCACGGTTTACCAACCGTGACATGTATGGGTTGTTGGGTCCTCGTCGCGATGCCGATAAAAAAAAAAAAAAAAGAGGGGTTAGAATGTAGCAGGTTAATTATCCTATCTGCTTTTGGCCCCGGTTGGAGTGTGACTGGCAGACCAATGAGGTGAGAGCGTCCATACTATTTAAAGACTCTTATTTTGATGGGTGTAATGTTGTCCTAATGATTCTGGGTTCTCCTCTCCCTGGCATTTCCCTTTCTGTTCCTATTTGTGTTAAGGTAGGGTGACCGTGCCGTGTATATTTGTACGATCTCTCTACAAGGTATGAGTGTGGTCTTTTGAATTGGTTTCCCAGACAGCAAGCAGTTTCAGCCCAGATCCGGCCCACATCTGGCCCGCATGGATTTCACCTGGGCCAGATGTGGGCCGGATCTGGGCCAACACTATGTTGCTGTCTGGGATTGAATCTAGGTGGGTTAAAACAACCTCCCGAGTTGCAGCCAGCCTACCCTGTTCCCACTAAGCCTGGCCCTGTGGAGATATTTTTAGAATCTTGTGGGTATGTGCCTGGGAGAGAGAATTTTATAGACGATCTTATAATCTATTTTTTTTTTTTTTTTTGTATTGTTACTTGCATCTCACTTCATTCAATTTCCTGCCCTCAATTGGTAAGATGTACCTGTGTGTCCTTATTGGGAGAATTTCCCTGGCCCCCCGCCAGCCTGGCGTAGTCGGATGAAACTAGTTGTGATTTAGGGTCTCCAAGACCTGTGTGAGTGCCACACTTACATGGCGGATCTTCAAGCAGGAAATAAATAGGGTTAAAAAATGGCCAGAATGGCCAAAATTTGAGTTTGTAATTTGTTGACTTGCCTCTTATTTGAGAGGAGAGTGAAAAAGTTTCAGGAAAGAACAAAGAGAACATGCTCTTGAAGCTGGACCTTTATGCTGCTGTTCTCTATCAAACCCCATATATACTGAAATATCACATTTTCAATAGTGCCCTCTATTTGTAATAACAGTAACTACCAGTTTTGCCGCAAATATTCAAAAAACTTTGTGGAAAACTTTTTTTTTTTTTTTTAATCAAACAGGTGCAAAGTGAGAAGTTTTTTGTGAGAGGTTATAATAAATTGTACAGCTGTGCTTACTTGCTGCACAGAAATACACTGCGCTGTCCTCAGCAGATATGCTGGATATGGTCAGAAGTGCATCTTTTGTAGCCTGTCCTTTGAGGTCAAATCGATTTTTGAATTTTTCCTCTGGAGTACCAGAATCACCTATCAGCATTCCAATAAGCTCCAAGGAACCACCTTCATATTTTTGTTGATACCAGAATATGTATTGATAGCTGCTGTCACCATGATGACAAGAAAGCTTTGCCTCTTTCTCTTCAACTGTCTGTAGAAGATGTTCAGGAGACTGCCGAATGACCGGAGAACAAACCACACAAACTACAAGAGTGTGAGGAGCACATAACAACATATGTATATTAAATAATGAAGACTGTATGGCACTAGAAATGCTTACCTGGTAACCAGTAAATATTGATTAAAGTTAAAATAATTGTTCTAAACATGATTATAACGTTTAACCAAGGAACATAAGAAACAACCTTAAATTCATATTCAATTCAATCTCTGTTTCTTCAGCTCTCAAAAGAGGTTTTCACATATCTTATCCTCCTCCAATGCAAGCAGATGGGAACGCCCACCCCTCACCCCATCCTCTTTAATCGTCTGAATGTGAGAATTACACAATTGATCATTTAAAAAAAGGAAAAGCTCACCTTTTTGCTAAATAAATTAACAAAAGTAAAAGCTCACCTTTATGCTAAATAAATGAATAAATAAAATAAACAAATAAAAATACCTGCACAAATTGTGGTATTAGTCATGTCTGTCACATACATAGGGCAGTATGAATTGTAATACTTAGAATTTTCTCATATCCGTAAGTGCATTAGTCCTTGGTTCTGTGTTTAGATAGATTTCAAGATGGATTAAGTCAATTCTGCTCTGTTTCAGTGCTGTCTTTATATAAAGTATGTGAAATGTGTAAGACTGGAGCTGGACCGTCTGGACTGAGGGACTACTTCTCCATAAGAAAACAAAGGACTTTTCTGATAATTAACATTTGAACACTCTCTTGAATACCCTCCATCATAAGTAACGGTGCCATCGAAGATGCACCACACCTAGTAGTTCACACCTCACCATCACACTCCCTCCACTTAGTTTCACTCAGTATTGCCAATAGTATAATATTCTGCATCAATGCAAGTGATATTTACAGTAATGTTTGGTGTCATTTGAATTGTCTCAACCCCTAAAAAAGTAGATTAAAGATAATACAGATCCTAAGAGTTAAGAGATATTTTGATTACTGTAATTGGAGTGCCCTTTTCCAGGGTCTTCCATGTAAATTACCTTCTGTTCCCATTGAGGTGTAAACTACCCTGGTCTGGGACCTGACCTAATCAAATTCCAATTGTTAGTTTCTGACTTCATCTCTGGGGGATGTTGGTTTTGGTCTGATGTATTTAAAGGATTGCAGCAAATTGCAGATTGCTGTGTGTCTCTTCACTTCATACGATGTATTTTCTAAGGTCAGGTATGCATATTTTACTTTTAGATTAATCTTTGAGAATTTGATATTTTATAATGCTATGATTTGATATGTTTCAATTGGATATGTAATTGGCAGAACACATATTTACCTGACTGATAATAAATTGTTACATTTTATTTTATTCTGTTTTACTCTGTAATTATTGACTGTAGTAGATTACATTGTATCCTTGTTAGCAACATGAGCACCTGAAACAACAAGTTAATATAAAAGTAGGAGTTAACTAGAATAATCAAATGTCAGAAGAATACTAATTAAAAAGGCATACAACCAATTTGCATTTCAACATAAATTCAAGGTCATACTAAAATGGAGTCAGATTTGAGTTTAACCTGAACTGAATAACTTGACGCGCTGAAAGACCGAACATGTGAAACCTTCATCCAGCACTGGATACCTTCCTTGGCCCGAGTGCCTGGACCTTACAAATGCAATGCAGAACAGTTTAAAATGTAAATTATGTGAATGCTTATAAGTCATGCTGGCAAGACATGCACACTAAACTGGAAGTGCCAAGAATTTGAAGGAAGAGAGATGAAACTGGACATGTTCCAGGTTTGTCTTGAAACTGGGTCCCCATGAGTAAAACACTCAGCATATACAGTTAACAGAGTAATGTATACATCTGTAAAGAAGGCCTGTATGTTGTTCTCCTTTAATGCCCACATTTAAACAGATGATGCATACAAAAATCACCACATTTTCACTAGTGCCCTCTACTTGTAAATATTCTTATTACCAGTTTTGGCATGAAGATACAAGAAACCTTGTGGCTTTTTTTTATTATCAAACAGGTGCAAAGTGAACAGTTATTTGACAGAGTTTATAGAGAATTGAATGGCTGTGCAAACTAGCTGCACAGAAATACACTGCACTGTCCTCAGCAGATATATTGGATATCAGCAGGAATGCATGTTTTGTTGCATGTCCTGAGAGGGCAAATCGAGGTTTGAATTTTTCCTCTGGAGAAGGTTCACCATATCTGAGCATTCCAATGAGCTCCAAAGAACCGCCTTCAGTTTTTTGTTGATACCAGTACAGGTATGTGTAGCTGCTATCACCATGATAGCAAGAAATATTCGTCTCTCTCTCCTCAACTGTCTGTAGAAGATGTTTGGGAGACTGCTGGATGACAGGAGAACAAACCACACAAACTACAAGAGTGTGAGGAATGCATAACAATAAATGTACATTAAATAACTTAGACTGCAATGCACTAGAAATGCTTACCTATTAACATTAAATCAGTGATTATAGTTAGAATGATTGCTCTAATCATGGTTATAACATTCAATCAAGCAATAGAAGTAATAACATTAAATTCACAGTGCAATAGATGCTTCTCTAAATTGTTTCTTCTGCAGTTGAAACATATTCTCACATATCTTGAGGCTGAGACTGTTGTTCAACACAGAAAGGAACCACTTACATATTAGGTGGTTGCTTATTGGTCCAAATGAAAAAAAAGCACACCTCCACATGCAGCTCTGGATCCTCCTTCATTGCAGATCTTGTTTCCTTTTCTGTATTTGAAAAATGCATTGCATTCTGTATCTACAAAGTTCAGTTTACCCTTTCCAAGCTTGTTAGTTTATTGGTCAAAATCAAAAAAGCCCACCCCAATTTTCTGTGATATTCTAGTCACAGTGCAGCACTTTATTCTCATTCAGTTCACATAAATTGTTCATCTTTTCATCTTCTGTATGCAACGTTTGATATTTTGGAAAAGAAATACCTAACCTAAAGTTGCACAATTTATAGTATCGGTCATGTCTGTAACATAAACAGGGTAGGATGAGTTAAGAACTGAATTTAATTTTTTTAGAATTAGGAGCGCAGTTTTAAGATAAATATAAAATACAAATTCAATTCACAAAAAAAAATCAATCCAGTTTCTCTATACATTAATGTATTATAGAAATATAAACTATGTGCAATGTTTAAATATTAGGCAAGTAAGATGTTTGGCTGCTAACATAGTGGATCTTCAAGCAGGAATTAAATAGGATGCAAAAATTAATTAAAATTAATAAATTAGTTTTTTTTTTCTCCTTGAATTCTTGCCTTTATTTGAGAGGACAGTGAAAAAGGTTTCAGGAAAGAACAAGGAGAAAGAGATGGAACTGGACCAGAACATGCTCTTGAACCTGTAACCATACATACTGAAACATTTCATTTCCATTAGTGCCCTCTATTTGTAATAACAGTTATTACCAGATTTTTTTTTTTTTTTAATCAAACAGGTGCAAAGTGAACAGTTTTTTGTCAGCTGTTATAATGATGTGTACAGCTGTGCTTACTTGCTGCACAGAAATACACTGCATTGTCCTCAGCAGATATGCTGTATATGGTCAGAAGTGCATCTTTTGTAGCCTGTCCTGAGAGGGCAAATCGAGTTTTGAATTTTTCCTCTGGACCACCTGAATTACCTGTCAGCATTCCAATAAGCTCCAAAGAACCACCTTCATATTTTTGTTGATACCAGTACAGGTATAGATAGCTGCTGTCACCATGATGACAAGAAATCTTTGCCTCTTTCTCTTCAACTGTCTGTAGAAGATGTTCAGGAGACTGCCGAATGACCGGAGAACAAACCACACAAACTACAAGAGTGTGAGGAGCGCATAACAATATATGTATATTAAATAATGAAGACTTTACTGCACTAGAAATATTTACCTGGTAACCAGTAAATATTGATTATAGTTAAAATGGTTTGTCTGATCATGATTATAACATTCAATAGAATAAATAAGATTACAACGCAACAGCTGCTTTTCTAAATATTTGTTTCCTATGCAGTCATAAGAGTACATATATCTTGAATCTCAAGGCCAACTGTTGTATACCTCATAAGACTAGACATTTGAATGGGTTGTTAACCTAGGTGCAAATGTGTCACGTGACGGGGGAGGGATTTTGAGTGTAGGCTCCAATAAACCTGCTCCTATAAACCTGTAGAATTGTGTGGCACTCACTCTAGATTTAATACTGTCACATGGAATTGATGTTGCTGGTGTTGAAATTATGCAACCAAGTGATGATATCTCAGATCATTATTTACTTTTGTGCAAACTTATTATAGTTGAAACTGTAAATTCTACTTCTTGTTACAAGTATTGTGGAACCATCAATTTTACCACAAAAGACTGCTTTGTAAGTAATCTTCATGATGTCCTTTACGCTTAAAGGAAGGTTAAAATAAATAATGAGAACACTCGCACCCTAAAGGGAGCAGCCCGGAAAATGGAGCACAGCAGGAGGAAAACAAGACTTGGAAGTGCATTAATGGAAGTGCATTAGCATGGTATAAAGCATGGTATAAATCCAACTTATATTATCGCCATCAATTCGTAGTAGTGAATGAAGAGGTATCATAACGATCACAAGTGCAGTATGGAGTACCTCGAGGCTCATTACTAGGGCCATTACTTTTCACGCTTTACATATTACCCATGGGAGATATCATCAGGAAACTCAGTGTTAGCTTTCACTGTTATACTGATGATACTCAGCTCTATATTTTTTCCAGGCCCGGCGAAACATACCAATTTGAAAAACTAACGGAATGCACCGTCGATATAAAATACTGGATGATGAGTAATTTCTTACTGCTAAATTCAGAAAAAACAGAGGTGTTAATTATACGACCTAAAAACTAAGAACCTAAGAACGCTGCATGTAATAACATACCCCTAGGGGGCATGACAGGTCTTGAGCCTGATAAGCCAGGACAATAGCATCCACTATCCAGTGAGATAACCTCTGCATGGAGACAGCCTTTCCCTTCTGCTGGCCTCCGTAACAGACAAAGAGCTGGTCTGAAGTCCTAAGGCACTGAGTTCTGTCCACGTTGGTGCGGAGTGCACACACTGGACAGAGCAGCGCCAGGGCTCGGTCTGCCTCCTGCTGGGGCAGCGCTTACAAGTTCTAGGGCTGGGTACCGAACTTCGATGCCTTTATGGTATCGAACGAAAAACTTTGATACTATGAGTATCGAAAAATTATTTATCTTTTGGTGCCAAATTTCGGTTCCAATAGCCAAGCGGCCAGGTTTATTTATTTTATTTTATTTTTTATTTTTTCCAAGCGGCTGTGTCTGTGTGAGCTTGTAGCATACATGCATGTAAGGACCTAAATTTGCCGTGATTGGCTGTCCACCACCACGTGACGGGGAGGATTTCAGAAGATACTCGCAGTCACACAACACAAGTGTAGTTGTTTTTTCTCAAAACATTTCCGTTTTACAATGCCAAAAAGGTCGATCGCGGCGTGTGTGGCTACACTTTATAAAATTTGATGCCGAGTCAGCAAAGTGCAACATATGCGATAAGAGTATTGCAACCAAAGACAGCAATACCACCAATTTAATGAAGCATTTGTATGGATGAGTGTTTTGCCCTCTCTCTCTGTTTAGTTTGGTCTACACCATTGCGTATCTTGAAACACGCCCCCTTTCAGGTAGTCTAAAAAACAGAGAGAGACAGACAGATTTATCCGGTACAGCGAATTTCTCTAAGCAGCAGGCCACTATATACGTTCACATAAAACATAACCGACTGTGTTTATGAGAATACTTGCAGAGACACTTATTTTGATATAATTGTGTGTGTCAAGTTAGGAATTTGTGTTTAATGTATTTTGTGTTGATGTTGAAATGGATTTTAAAACATATGGTATCAAAAAAAGTATCGTTAGGAAATGGTATCGAAACTGATGTATCGAAATTGCCACCGGATCAAAAGATTTTGAACAATACCCAGCCCTAGCAAGTTCACCACCTGATCCCTTAAAGGAGTGGTGGGAACTTTGGGCACGTACCCAGGCCGGGGTCTCAAGATAACGTGAGAGTTAGCTGGCCCAAATTCCAGGCATGTTTCGTCAACTGAAAATGCCTGCAGGTCCCCGACCCTCTTCACTGAAGCCAAAGCCGTCAGGAGCGCAGTTTTCAAAGATAAAAACTTTAGCTCTACTGAGAGCAAGGGTTCGAAGGGAGTCCTCTGCAGTTCCGCAGTAGAACCACTGCGAGGTCCCAAGAGGGTACTTGCTGAGGGCAAGGCGGATTGAGCCTCCTTGCTCCTCTCAGGAATCTGATGATCAGATCATGTCTCCCAAGAGACGTATCTTCAATAGGGTCATGGTGAGCCAGAATGGCGACCACATAGACCTTGAGGGTGGAAGAAGACAGCCTTCATTCCAACCCCTCCTGAAGAAAGGAAAGCACTGCCCCAATTGGGTATTTCCAGGGGTCCTTATACCGTGAAGAACACCAAGTGATGAAGAGGTTCCACTTAAAAGTATAGGCGTGTCTGGCGGACACTGCTCTAGCTGGAGTGATGGTAGCTACCACATGTGGTGGCAAGGTACCTAAACCTTCCGTGACCCGTCCAGATCCCACACATGTAGGTTCCACAGATTGGGACGTGGGTGCCAGAAGGTGCCCCGTCTCTGAGAAAGAAGGTCCTTTCTCAGTGGAACTGCTTTCTTGCCATTGAATTGTCTCAGGCAATTCAGCAGTGACTGCACGTGCTCATTCGTAAGCAAACTGAAGAAACGGTCTGTGTCAAGGAAGCATGGAGACATGAAAATGTGTCCTTCAGGTCGATCGCTGCAAACAAATCCATCAGACAAATGCATTCGAAAATGCGCTTTTGCGTTAGCATCCTGAACGGGAGTCTGTGCAGATCTCGGTTCAAGGCACTCAAGTCCAGGATTGGCCGTAACCCACCTGTCTTTTTGGGTTATATGAAGTAAGGGCTGTAAAAGCCAGACTTCATGTCAGCTGGAGGGACTGGCTCTATCACGCCTTTTGCCAGCAGGGTCGCGACCTCTGTGCGCATGACAGTGGCATCTTTGCTCACCATCATCGCGCGGACACCCCAAAACTTGGGAGGACGCCGGGCGAACTGAATCTCGTAGGCGAGCCTGAGAGTCTGGATCAGCCAGCGGGAAGGCCTGGGGAGCTCTGGCCAGGCTCCCAGAAACCAAACCAGCATGGTCAAGGGGACTACAGGCGTACCCACGGTGGGGAAGTTCAGTGGAGCAGACAGCCCTGGCATGGGAGGCATAGCGTCCCTTAGCGGGGGTGGAGTGCAGGCACTCGTCTGACTCCAAGTGGCAAAGAGGGCATGAGAAGGCGAAGCGTTCTCGAGCCGGCTTTGCATGGAAACTGGCAAGGGGAGAGGGGAATGAGAGTGGCCAGGAAGCACATCGCCAACTGTCATTTATGGTCTCTCGGGACCCGGAGGTAGAGGAAACAGCTCTTTTAGTGAATGTTTGGGAACCAATGGCCGCAGGGCCAGTGGCGGAACAGAAAGAAAACAAGAACAAAGTATTCTCCCCCAGCCCTCCTCCGGGGGAAAGAGTGGTCCTGCTACCATCTCCTGAAAAGCTAACACCTCCAACTCTGGGTCCCCCATCTCAGGAATGCCGCTTGGCCTGGCTTTTGGCAGGTCTAGGGGCAGAGACGGGTTGCACCGCCTGTCTGCGGTCATCTCCTCGCTGTGCCCTGGGTGAAGGCTGCTGCTGTGACCGAGCGGGAGTGGAGGAAGCTGCAGAGGGGCACCATTGGCGACGAGCAGGCTGAGGTGGTTGCGCTGGCGGCAGGGTTGAGGCAGCATTGGGCAGCCGGGGCAGGATGTGTCTGGGTCCCCCATCTCAGGAATGCCGCTTGGCCTGGCTTTTGGCAGGTCTAGGGGCAGAGACAGGTTGCACCGCCTGTCTGCGGTCATCTCCTTGTTGCGCCCTGGGTGAAGGCTGCTGCTGTGACCGAGCGGGAGTGGAGGAAGCTGCAGAGGGGCACCATTGGCGACGAGCAGGCTGAGGTGGTTGCGCTGGCGGCAGGGTTGAGGCAGCATTGGGCAGCCGGGGCAGGATGTGTCTGATGGCCTCAGACTGCTTCTGGGCGGCAGGGAACTACTGGGCAAAGCTCTCTACTGTGTCGCCGAAGAGGCCATCCTGGAAGACTGGGGAGTTAAGGAGCTGAGCCTGATCAGACTCCCTCATGTCTGCCAGGTTCAGCCATAGGTTGGACCACTCCTGGACCACTGGACATCACCTGACCCAAGGAGAGCGAGGTCGGTAGCAGTGCGTGCCTCCTGACAAACCCCTCGGTCAGCACTGCCCCGTGCAACTGCTGGAGTAGGCCTGATAAACCTGCAGTGATGCCATGGGATGCAGGGCAGAAGCGGCCTGGCCCGCAGCTCTGTAAGCCTTGGCCACAAGCGTGGATGAGAAATTACAGGCCTTGGAGGGCAGCTTGGGACCCCCAACTCCAAGCGGAGGCGCCCTGGAGACACAGTTGCATTGCAACAGAACGCTCCACTGGGGGAATCCCAGCATAACCCTTGGCCGCTCCGTCATCGAGGGCAGTGAAGGTGGAGGAAGTACCAGAACGGTTTTGGGCAGTCAAAGGTGCCTTCCATGAACTTGTTACTTCCTGGTGCACTTCCGGGAAGAAAGGAACAAGAAGGGGGTGCTGGCAGTCAGCATGAGCAGCCCCCAGGCACCAATCATCCAGCCTCAAGCACTCAGGACAGAGCGGAGGATTCCACTCAAGCCCGATGCTCTCTGCTGCCAGGGAAAGCACGGCCGTCAGCTCGGGATCAGACTCAGGCAACGCTGGCACTCCCGAGTGAGGCAACGCAGCTGAATCCTCATCTCCCGAGGACTTAAACCCGCCTTGCGATGCGGCGATTGACATACGGTTGTCTTCGCAAGCCCAGAATGAGATGTCAGGAGCCTGAGAGGGTCCAGCAAACACATCCGGAAACTCAACCGGCTGCAGCATTTGTGAGGGCGGTGTGGCCTGAGGAGGTTGAATCGTCGGGGAAGCCCCACACGGTAATCCTCAGATCACCCTGGCCACCAGCCAAAGTAGCCCTCTTACGAGAAGAGGCGCTAGAACGGGATGTGGCAGAGGGTACTCTATACCTCTTAAGGTAATCAAGTCTTGATCTCAATGCTGCCGCAATGAGAACATGAGCCATCCACGAACGCAGTCTCAGCGTGCTGGAAGCCCAGACACATGACATAGCGATCATATGGCCTTCACGAGGAGCGATGTATCGACCGCACCCAGAAACACACAGGTGAAATGACATTTTTTGTGAAAGGAAAAAAGCTCTTTCAGAGGTTTTGAAGCACTCAGGGGAACGCGGGAGCTGTCGCAGGAAACCCAGATGAACCGCTGAATTGCGCCGTCACACCAACACCAGTGACTCTTGCTTATAGCACTCGGGTAAAGCAGCAACGATGTGCTCGGCTCCGAACAAAAGTTTGAAAGTTTGCTCCTTATATACTCGCCCTGCGGGGCGGAGCTCGCAATGCAAATTCCGCAGACCAAGTTACTTTGTGTACCATTGGCTCGTTTTTTTGTACCACTCGAAGGTGATTGGGCTCTCGGGCGAGATCCCATTCGTCAGCCTCTTTCTGATGTAATGTAGAACGTGACTGACTAAAAGGGAACAGATGATTCTTCTGCACAATCTGACTTTGCTGCAACCTGGAATTGAACTGCTGGTTTCATCTAGTCATAAAAGAAATATCCCCCCAACTGGCGCTGGTTTCTCCCAAGATTTTTTCTTCATTCTATCACTGATGGAGCTTTGGTTCCTTGCTGCTGTCGCCTCTGGCTTGCTTAGTTAGGGTCACTTCATTTACAGTGATATTGTTGACTTGATTGCAAATGATTGCACAGATACTATTTAAACTGAACTGAGATGATCACTGAATTGCATTATTGCATTATTGACACACTGTTTTCCTAATTATTGTTGTTCAGTTGCTTTGACGCAATTCTTTATGTTTAAAGAGCTATATAAATAAAGGTGACTTGACTGCACTGTGCTCAGCTTTCACAGATGACACCAGCAGGTATGCCTCTTTCTCTCCATTTCCTGTTATTGTGAAACCCTTTTTTGTCAACCATGTCCTGCTTGAAGGAAAGAAAGCCAAGGTGCTTGATATTTTGCCTGTTAGAAGGCTGGTACCAGAAGATTTTGTCATAGGTTTTGTCATGGTGACTGCGGGTGATGTTCATGGTCGCTCCAGTGACTAAGAAAAGGTTTCTAGGAGTCTGTGTAACATTTAACATCAAACACAGTCCTGTAAGGCCATTAAAGAAACAGATTAAACTACAGTGATTCCATAGATATGCAAGTATATATCTGCAAGTAATGTCTCACCAATGCAACACTAAAGCAGGAAATATTTGACTGGAAATTCACTCATGTTGAATTGGGTGGAGCCTGATTTATTCTGTTCACATCTTTGTTTTTTTTACTTCTACTGCCCCCTGTTGGATTAGATATTTACTTGTAAAGTACAGTAGAATTCACTTTCTAAACAACTCTTTCATTCAACATTTGCCATGTTATCAATACATTATGTGATGTACATGGAATTTGTAAAATGTAAAAAGTTGTAATTTATCAGAGGTCCCAGGGCTATATGTCCCCCAAGACAATAAAATGTTTTAAGTCAAAAATCACAGTTATACCAAAGTTTGTTTGTTTTTTTGTTTTTTTGTTTTTTTAGGCAGTGGAAATATATGCTGATTTCAAAGAACTAGTTCAAACTTGTCTTTAATTAATCCTGTTAAATGGTAACAACTCAAATTTGATATTTTTTAAAACTGAATAAACACATACAACTACATAAGTGAGCAAAACAACGCTATCATACAGTAATGCAAGGGTCAACTATAATGAAGGTAGATTATAACATGAACTCTTTTCTAACAAAGGTTTCATGTTACATTTCTTTTGTAAATGTTTGATAGTTTAAAATACATTGAGCCTGTAACCCATGGAGAAATATTCACTGGAGTAAAAGAGTGTGATAACTAGCCCCGGTTGCCCGTAATTATTTACGTTTGACATGCTATGAACATAAATACCTTCTTAACATAAATAAAGATTGATACTGTGATCTAATGTATAGTGGGGGGTTTGTGCAGAAGTGAAGGAAACCCACAGCACAGTGTTCTCTTGCAGCAAAGTAATAGATTGCACTGTCATCTGAGGAAAGCTTTTTCAGTGTCAAATCGCTTTTACTTGCTCCGTTCCCCAATAGCTCAGTTTTGTCCTGGTTGATGTATGTTATGCCCAAAAAATTCACTAGATGTCAGAGTGTCAGTCAACTGTGTGTCAGCAATCGTCACAATCCTTCTTCTAATATGGTTGTCAGACACAGGCGGCAAGTAACTCGACCGGAAGTTGAAGTCGGGTGGGGGCTGCTATCTTTTAGCAGAACTTCACTTGCGTTAGCATTCCCATTGACTCCCATTAATTTTGGCCTCACTTTGACAGCGAATAACTTTACATCTGAGGCGTTTAAAGACTCAGTTTGTCCATTATTTATTTCTAAAGATACACTACAATGTATAAAGGGCTCCATTACCTTCTAGGTTACATTGTGGCCCCGTATAAACATTTTTTGTAAAAAAAATAGGCTAACGATTGCGTCATAACCACTCGACTCTCTGTCGCATTACCGTACAGACAGAAGGGAGAAGCTCCCAGGCAATTAACTTAATATGGCATACTGGCGTTACATTTTAAAATACTATACAGAATAATTAATCAGAATACTTACTCCTGCTCACTCACGACAAAGAACTCCCCGCTCAAGCTCGCCGTCTCTGCAAGATTAACGATGGCAGTTTTCACGCACAGCCACTTAGAAGATTTACATCTGTCAGACAGGTTGCTGACGTCGTCAAGCTTCGTTTGAGTCTGCGCGTCAGAAACGGAAGTGCTAAAAAACGCTAAAAATGGGCTTCACTTGAGTTCCAATGTCTCAATTGAGTTCCAATGGGGTCGCTGTGTCCATTTCTTTTACTGTCTATGGTCAGACACGACGAAATCAACCCATTCATGTCAGCCCTTCTTGGTGAAATTTTGCAAGGTAAGCATATATTTTAACATATTACACTGTAAGAGCCCTAACTTTACAAAATTATGTTACTTGGTGCCATGAAAAAACGTTAGTATGATTTTAATTATTTTTCAAAAACGTGCTCAACCAAATGGTTGATTTGTCACTTCATGGTAAACATAGAAAAGCTGTGCTAATGTTTTATTGTTATTTTATTGTTATTTATTTGTTTGTTGTTGTTGTTGTTGTTTTACAATTACTAGATAGATTTCAACAGTTTCTATGGTACAAGAACTTCAGGCCCATGTACCAGAAAGACTCTGATCTCAGTTATGTTGATGATCCAGTAAAGTTCTCAAATCTGTCCTGCAGTACCCCCAGCCCGGCAAATTTTTTATGTCTATCTATCACACCTAATTAAAGTCATCATCACATAAGTGGAGACTGCAAGACCTAAAGTGGGTGTGTGTCAGATATAGGGAGACATACAAAACGTTTCGTGATGGGGGTACTTCATGGAGATATAGAAGGACATAGAAGGATCTGGATTATCACCCCGTCCGAAAAGAGGTAGCTGGTTACAGTTCTTTTGAGTTCCTGGATGAAGATGATGCTCCCTCAACAGGCACATCCCCTACTAAGCTTCCATGTTAGAAGAGAAGAAAACTCAAACACACCCTAAAAACAGTTTCCTTGAAGGAGCCAGAGGATACCCCTGGCTCAAGACTTACACTGCACAGCATTTCTGGTTTACAAAGAAATTTTCATTTATCTACAAAAATAAATAAATAAATGACTGGGTGGAAGAAATGAAAGGAACCTCATCACAAGTGAGCAAACAATTTTGGCCCTCTGCTGTACAAATTATGCTATCCATACTTTGTTTTATTTTTGTTCTGTTGACTGGTTGCTTGGCTATTGTTATTGCTATTGTGTTTGCTCAATCATTAAATAATGAAATAATGTATATGTTGATTTTCAAAGACCTTGTTATGTTGATTCTGTGGGGGAACATTGTTATCAAAAAGGAAGAAAATAAAATATGTATCATGTACCAAATCATGTGACATCTGTGCAAAGCAATGTGAGTATTAAAGGTGGGTTTTTGTTTAATGGAAAGGGAGGAAACAGCACTGTGGTAATAAGCAGCACAGTAGTACACAGCGCTGTCTTCAGATTTTCTCAGCTGGATAAGATGAAGTTTAGAGTTTGTTTTACCATGACCGCTCACATTAAAATGCTTCTCAAATGGTTTCTCAATAGTTCTTTGTTCATAATACACATAACCAATGAGTTTCAGCTCAGTGTCTTTCAGGGAGCGCTGGTACCACAGTAAAGTGTCATGGGTAGGTATTTGATGGTGACAGGCGATTTCAGACGGACTTTCAGGACTCCAAAAAATTGCAGAAGGATTTTGATCAACCTTATTAGAAAACACAACACCTGTGAAGACATGAAGGCAAATGCTTCACTTTTATTATGTAACTAATTGTGTCAAACAAATAATTATAACTAAAGGTAACAAAGTAAATTTAAAGAAACCTCTTATAGTATTACCTATGAAACAGATCACGGTGGTTGAAGAAACAAGAGATCCTCTCATGTTGATGTTCTGTGTGGGTGTATGTCAAAGGCCAGGTATGGAGGGAAATCAGATTCATACCACACTACAAGATGCAAATGACTTATGGGTAATGCTGCACCTCCTACAAATAAAGTCTATTGAAGGGTGGTGTCTATAAAGAGTAATGAGCAAAAATGTGTTCAATTGTTGCCTTTATTATTAGTATAGTTTGAATTAGATTTTTCTACAAATACAGTGACAATCTGTATATGCAACGCTTTGGCGTGATACCGGGTTGGTATATATTAATATTATAAAATACTACAATAAAATATAAAATTAATTGATATTTCACTACTGAATTTCAGCCTCTGTTTAAAAGGACATACCATGGTGCTTTAGAATTGTGATATGCCAATATTTATGTATTTATATTGATGTGGTTGAAATCGTTCTTAGTATTTAACATAGAACAGCTACTGAGAGGCTGAGGCTTTTAATTGATTTCAGAAATCTGAGTTATTTAATTTGATTCAATAATTTAATGTAATTTTTCAGCACATTTAATTGTATTACTTTAATTTGTGTTATTTATATTTTATATTGCTTTTTTTTTTTACCAAATGTTTTACAGTGAGTAAAACATGAACAGTATTCATAATAAATACTGTATAGTGCAGGGCTTTCAGGAACGGGTAAATGGTGGAAACAATTCAGTACTAGGACCAGAATACTTCATATTAAGGAACAATTGTAACTATTAACTAGTTGCTTATAAGCATAGATATTAATAGCATATTAGCTGTTTGTTAGTACTTATAAAGCACATATGAATGCCTTATTCTGCGTGACCATGTTTCAGATCCCTTACTGACTATTAATAAACAGTAAATTAATAGTAAGAATTGGTTCTTAAAATAAAGTAGAACCAAAAGTTCTAGTTCAGCCTCTAGAGCATCTGTGCCAAAACATGAATTTGACACCACTGATTTAGAATAATGTGTTCCTATTTACCTCTAGCTCTCTACAAAGAAGCACTTGCTTTGGCACCAGGAACTGTCAGTGATCAGCAAATGAATGTGAGCCAGTGCTGGTCTGCGCAGGTGTTTATGGGGTTTCTAATAAGAGGAAGGTAATTGTAAAGAGTGCTGAACTCTTGCAGCACTGTGTGATACTGGCAGCACAGTAATACATAGCTGTGATGTCGACTTGTCTGCTACATTTTATATGAAGAGAAGAATCTTTTTCACCATCACCTGATACATTAAAGTGATTTACATACGGATCTTCAGTCTTTGGAGTTGTATAGTACATATAAGCTAGAAGTTTCAGTTCCGTGTCCCCAGTCGAGCGCTGATACCATAATATCGTGTCATAGCTCTTGATTGTATGGTTGCATGTTAACTCAGCAATACCATCAGGATGACAGAAGACTGCATCTGGAGACTGCTGGACATCTTTACACACAGCATGGACTGTACAAAAAGAAGAACACAGAGCAAACATTACAGCTTGATTGTTTTTACTTGAATTGAACAAATGAAATCTAAAACTAAACCTGACATATAAATGAGTATTGTACCTGCAAGCAAGAGCACTATCACAAGTTGGATGCAGAGGCAAAACATCATTGTGAGTTCTCAACTGCGCTGAACTGAGTTGAGATCATGTATTCTAAACAGGAAATGACATCACAAACCACCAGAATGCTACTATCTTTGTTTTGTTTTTGTTTTTTGTTTTGATCACACTTTATATTAGAAGTATCTTTAGCCACTTTATTTTTGAATAAAGAAATGAAATGTTAATGTATTATTATTGTGTACATGTTCCATATTGCAAAATACTTTTTGCTGCTATTATATATTTGGTGGTGGTTAGATTTAAGGGTGGTTTACAGGGTAATTCCAGATTTAATTACAGAAATAAATTACATTATCTATTTATTTTTTAAGACAAGTAAAATGGGTTACACTTTATTTTAAGGTGTCCTTGTTACAGTGTAATTATACATTTAAGTACTGAGTAATATTAAATAACTGCATGTACTATGAGGTTAGGATGAGAGTTTGTATGCAATAAAGTTATTATATCAAACAGTTCATTAAAATAGTACACAAAAACACTTAATATGAAATGTTCAGTTGTGTTCAATGATGTTTTCTAGAACTCATTGTGGTTTCATGCAGGTGTAAGGTGATGCATTAAAGATTAGAAGGCAAGGTTTTTGTCATGAAAAGAGAACATTTGTGGCATTGTGCATAAGACGCTGCACAGAAATACTCTGCACTGTCCTGGTCTGGTCTAGCTTGAAGAATTTTTAAAGTAACCTCCTCTTCTCCTTTTCCAGTTAAACTGAAATGATCCTTATATGATGGCTCAAATTCCTTTACGCTGCTATATCGTGCATAACCGATCAGTTTCAGGCTAGAATCTCCACGTGACCTCTGATACCACAATATTGTGTCATAGTTGTTAATTTTATGTCTGCAGGTAAGATTGACAGACTCCTTGGGTTTGCACAGCACATCTGAAGGGGACTGATGCACCTTCTCACAAATCAGGAGACCTGAGAGTCCAAAGAAATATTGTTAGGTACAAATACTGATGCATTTCAATGTTTCAAGCCTTCATGTAATATACTTCCATGGCCCTGCAAATGAATTAGTTTCACTAATACCTGTAAAACAGCTCAGAAAAAAGATGACACTGAATCGAATCATGCTGCGGATGCTCATATCAGAGGAAATCTACCGGGGTAAAGTAGTAGACGTTTACATAGTAGAGGAAGTGATGTCATGGTGAAATGGGCAGGATATCACTTTTTTTTCTCTTTTTTTTATATTTTTTTTTACAGGGGAATTAATCAAAACAACCAGATCCAAGATGATTTACATTTTATATAAATATAAAAAAGAATATAGAGAGAGAGAGAGAGAGAGAGAGAGAGAGAGAAAGTCAATTTTAACGAAATTAACTGATTCTACAAATTAATGTATTGAATTTTATTATAAAATATACTGTTTACACAGAAATAGAAATATATACACATAAATTAAGTCAATTTATGTACAAATTCATAGGGCAATTTATATAAAACAGATTGTTCCAAAGCAGCTTTAGGGTAATAAATAGGAAAATAAGAGTGCTAATGTTGCAAAAGTCATAGTTCATCAATTATTAAACAAATTTGATTCGGTTATAAAAAAAACTTTAAAAGACAAAAGTTTCATCATCCTGTTCAACTCAGTTTAGTTCAATATTTTTTTTTATATATTGTCAGCGCCGTCAAATCAATTATGTTATGGGATATTAATTGGGTTTTAAATCCCATCAGAGCAAGCTAAAGGCAACAATGGCAAGAAACAAAGCAAAGTAGTGGAGAAAAATCAATGGGAGAAACCAAGCTTAGACAGTGACTTTTATTTTAAGTCAAAGTCACCTTTATTTATATAGCGCTTTAAACAAAATACATTGCATCAAAGCAACTGAACAACATTCATTTGGAATTAAGTAAGTGTTGTATTCTGTTGACCTCTTTGCTTTTGCTGTTGCTTTTATGTTTATCAATTTGAAAAACAAAACTGAGTTTTACAAGTTCCTCTCATGGAATCCAGCTCAACCCAAAAGCTTGAAAGTTAATGAAAACTGCACAAAAGATTTGGGCTTTTTGTCTCAGACGACCACCAGAACAATTCTTCTGCACAATCTGACTTTGCTGCAGTCTGGAATTAAACTACTGGTTTCGTCTGGTCATAGGAGAACTGGCCCCCCAAACTGAGCCTGGGTTCTCCCAAGGTATTTTTCTGTCACCGATGGAGTTTCGGTCCCTTGCCGATGTCGCCTCTGTCTTGCTTAGTTGGGGACACTTCATCTACAGCGATATCATTGACTTGATTGCAATTAAATGCACAGACACTATTTAAACTGAATAGAGATGACATCACTGAATTCAACGATGAACTGCCTTTAACTGTCATTTTGCATATTGCATTAGTGTTTTCCTAATGAATGTTGTTCAGTTGCTTTGATGCAATCCTTTTTGTTTAAAGCGCTATATAAATAAAGGTGACTTGACTTGACTTTTTGACTCATAGGTGGGGGGTGACAGCACTGATTGCACAGAAATACAGCTCGGAGATTGTCAGGTTCACAGAATTATTGGCATCTCACACCAGTTTATATTTTGTATCATCTACATTCTCCACATTGTGGGTTTCGTGAAAGGAATATCCATTAATGTGCATGCCTTGACCATGCTCATGCTGGTCGCACTACAATATGGTGTTGTAGCTGGAGATACTGTGAGAACAGGATAAACTGAAGGTCTTTCCAGAAAGCACAATGTCTTCAGCAAGAGTTTGAACAACATTGCTGTAAAAAGATGAAACGGTAATTTCACAGCATTGTGCAGTGTCAAAAGGCCTCACCAGATAATGTAACAAGATTACACAGAAAGTTGTGTCCAAAAAATAAAAGATTTCAATTTACTTACCAAAATGTCCACAGAGCAAATAAAAGAGAAGAGCTGGCTAATCAAGTTTTAATGACACAGGGTTCTTAGAACAGTTTAGAAAATATATATCTATTTATACAATATCAAAACAGCATTTAGCTCTATTTGTTGCAAATTCGTCTGAATTTCATCAAACTTTTCAGAGGTGAAGTCCCTCCTCCATCCTCTAGGGTGGATGTTTTGCAAAACAGCCCCACCTATTGAGAAGAAAGCTTATCATTGTGTTCATGAAGCTCAAGCTCTTGAATTTTTGTTCAGTGCTTTAATTTGTTTGTTAAAGTTATGACACAGTTATGACACATTTTCATATTTTTTGAAAATAGATTCTTCATTACGAATCACTTGAGGTCGAAAACAAAGCTTACCGAAACTGAAATGTTTGCTATTAAAAAAAAAGGCAGTCTGAAATTAATATCACAGGAGCAGGTGTGGATTATGACATTTTTTTTTTCGTAATCTCTTCATCACATCATTAAAGAGATGTTTTTGTAATGAAGAGCAGGGATCTAAAACACTGTGTAACATGCAGCACAAAAATACACTGCGCTGTCATTAGACAAGAGATCTTTAATGGTCAAATATCCATCCTTGTTTCCATTTCCAGACATTTCTATTTTGTTTGTGAAACCAGCTTCTTTGTTCGTTGATTTTATGTATAAATATCCCATTAATGTGAACCCGCCGTCCTGGTTTTGTCTGTACCAGCTGATCTGATTGTAACTGGTCACACTGTGTGAACACTGGATCTCTGCAGATTCTCCTTGTTTCTTAATTTCATCAGGTGGAGACTGGTCAACTTTGTAAGTATAAGAAAAGCCTGCAAAAAAAAAAAAAAAAAAAATACATTGTGTCAGATAAAAGATGAGTGAAAATATTATGCTACTATTATGTATTACACAGGTATGTTAACAATACAGCCTCACCAGAGAGATAGATTAGTGAGACAGTAATTATGCTGAAAAGTCTCATATTGATATTTAGCTCTTAGGAGCTCAGTCTAAACAGTCATGAGTGATTGTTACTCTCACACTGTTAAAGTGCATGACTGCAGAATATGATAGATGACTTCATAGCGCCCCACAAAAACCTAACTGTGCAACACAACTGTGCTCTTCTCTTAACTCCTGGAATTCCCCCCTTAAGTTTTTATTCAATTTAATAAACAATTAATTCAAAACAAGGCAATACAGACTGCAAGATTTTAAAACTGACACACTTTTAAAGGTCACCCAAACAAAGTCCAAAGTCAATTAGGACGCTTTTATAACATCTAATAATTTGTTGAAATCACAGTTTCTATGAATAGTAATGTTTGGATTAGATTAGTTATTTAATTTGTCAGTATCTACATGCATCACTGGAGAATACTTACATTAGTCAAGTCAATGTAATTTCCAGCTCATCTCTGAATATGTACCTTTTTAAGTTGTCTTTATATCAAGAAACATGTTTTATATAAAGTATGATAAAAAATTTACAAATCTTGTTAAAAACATATGGGCAATGATAACCCAGCATAAATAGTATGTATTTTACATGAAATGTAATTCTATAAAACGTAAATGTACAGTCATTACATTTTTACATAATACCTACATATAAACAAGACCAGGCTGCTAAATACACATCACATAACTAGCATTTAAAATCAGAAATACACTTTTTTTTCTGATGGATTTTTAAATTGTAGCATTGCATATGATAACAAATTTTATGTGGAAATAAATGCTGAAGGCTTTTTAAAATACTCCCAATATTGCTTAATGTGACCTGCAAATAAAAAAAAGGAAGAACACTGACATTTGTCAAAAATAAAAAAATAAAAATAGATTAAAAAAGATTATACCATGTAATGTGCAGTAGCTTCTGTAAAACTGTTTAATAAAAGGCCCTACTACAGTTTTGGTTTGTGGTAATAACAGGTTTTTGTAAACAGATGAAATGATCTCTAACACTGTGCTTCACTTGCAGCACAGTAATACATAACAGATCTCCCAGACGCTTTCGGCTTAAAATCAAGAGCAGAGGATTTTGCACCATCTCCTGTAATATTGTACTGATCTGTGTATGGGATTTCTTTGGCTGGTTTTGTGTAACGCACATATCCAATAAGATTTAGAGCAGAATCCCCTGTCACTTGCTCATACCATAGTATCATGTTATAGCTTGATATTGTGTGAGAGCAGTTGAGTGTAACATGTTCTTGAGCTTTAACCAGCTTTTCTTTTGGCGTTTGATGAACTTTGTCACTTAATGATTCCCCTGTTTGAAAGACAAGGAAAGCACATTTAAATAGTTTGACTAAAGCCATAGACTAATGCATCATGACAATTTAGAAAGAAGTGATTTTGTACCTGAGACCAAGAATAGCAGTGCTGTGAAATAAATCAGACACACTGTAAAAGTCATGTTGATGCTTCTGTGCCGGAGCTCTCAGAGTGACACCTATAACAAATGAACTGTCTGAGAAACATGAAGACTGGCCCACTTCTTTGGTAAATCTGTCTTAGATCGGGTTTAAAGGTGACTCCTACTGGTCTGAATAGTAATTGCACCAATGGGGTACTGTACATACTACAGTGAGTCTTGCAATGCCTATAACAGTGCATCACTGCATGCTTGATAAATGTTAGTATTCAATAAAACCTTTTCAGACAGTATTTGACTTACGTCTGTCAGATCCCTTTCAGTAAGCACAATTGTTTTTATCATAACAACCAGCAGAGTCTGACACGAACACCACAGGAGCAGGTGTGAATATTAATTTTTTTTTACCCTTCATCCATTAACTGCAGTATCAAAGAGAGATTTTTGTAATGAAGAGCAGGGATCTAACACACCGTGTAATATGCTGCACAAAAATACACAGCATTGTCATTAGATGACAGACTTTTAATGTTCAAATTTCCATTGCTATTTCCATCACCAGACATTTCTATTTTATCATTGAAATCCTTTTCTTTGTATGGATCACTTCCAAGTAAATATCCCATTAATGTGAACCCGCCGTCCTGGTTTTGTTTGTACCAGTTGATTTGATTGTAAGTGGGCACACTGTGTGAACACTGGATCTCTGCAGTTTCTCCTCGTCTCTCAATCGCGTCAGCTGGAGACTGGTTGACTTTGTTACCAAGAGAAAAACCTGTGAAGAGAGTATTCACATATTACACAAAACAGAAAAGAGAGGTTAAATGACTTTGCATTAATGCATATAGAGCCTTACCTGAGAAACTGATCAGCGTAACAGTAAATATGATGACAGCTTTCATGTTGACACAATGTGAAAATATTAATGATGCAACAGCAAAGTTAATCATCACAATATAATGTACGACATGGATATCCACTTTTGATATGTAGAAGTACAACTTTTCTGTGAGCCAGTTTAAACTGGTTGGTTAAATTTGACTGGTTAGCATGACTAGCTCACTAGCACCTGCTGGTAAATGTTGTTACTACATCTGGCAGCAAAGAATCTTGAAGTGTTGCCAAGTCTGTGGTTTTAATGTTGAATCAGGCTTAAGAAAAGAAAAGAAAAGAAAGAAAACAATTTTGTCTATTGTGTTTTTATTTATTTGTTTATTTATTGTTTATTGTTAATGTAAATTAATGTTAACGTTTACTTATTATTTTTTGCAGTAAAGCAGTAATCTTGCAAAAATATGTATTATTTATTTGTTCATTTGTTTGTTTGTTTCATTGATTTCTGGTTAAAGTAATTGCAATATAGTGCTTAAAAAAATCTCTATATGAACGTCTGTATCTAAATTAATTGTTGGTTTGTGGTAACAGAGGTTTTTGTAGGCAGATGAAATGATCTCTAGCACTGTGCTTTGCTGGCAGCACAATAATAAAGAACAGAACTCCCAGATGCATTCAGCTGGAACTCAAGTGTAGAGAACTTTCTACCATCTCCTTTAATTTTGAACTGATCTGTGTATTGGTCTTCAGTGGATGCCCTTTCTAAATACACATATCCAATAAGATGTAGTGCACCTATCACCTGCTCATACCATAATATCATGTTATAGGTTGATATTGTGTGAGAGCAGTTGAGTGTAACAGGTTCTTGAGCTTTAACCAGCTTGTCTTTTGGAGTTTGATTAACTTTGTCACTTAATGATTCCCCTGTTTGAAAGATAAAGAAAACGATTAAAAGATTGTGAAAGGCTAAAGTCGTATGAACAGGTAAAAAGAACAATTTTGTACCTGAGACCAAGAATGGCAGTGCTGTGAAAAAAATCAAACAGATTGTGAATGTCATGTTGATGTTTCAGTGCTGGAGTTCTCTGAAGGATGTACAGAATACACCACCCATAACAAATGAATGCCCAGCATTCTATAGGCATAAAGCCTGTCCCACTCCCTTTAATGTTTCTCTACTAAGATTTGGTCGAAAAGAGACTCCTACTGGTTTTGATAGTAATTACACCATTTTTAAAAACGTTTTTATTATAGAGCAGTACAAAAGATTGGCCAAGGTCTGTTTATCAACTCTAATTTATGTATTGACTTTCTGTTGCTTGGTTTTTATAAAGCACATATCCAGTGAGATTTAGCACACTGTCCCCTTTAGCTGCTCATAATATAATATCATGTAATACTGTAGTTTGGTATTGTGTGAGATCAGGTGAGTGTAACTCTTGCGTTTAGCATGTCTTTTGGCATTTGATGAACTTTTTCAATCAGTGAATCCCCTGTTTAAAAGAAAATGACAAGCATTATACAATTGTTGTGAAAATATGAAAATACAGAAAACAATGGTTGTTTAAGGTCTACTTAAAGACCCAGAATGGCAGTGCTGTGAAATAAATCAAACAGACTGTAAAAGTCATGTTGAGGCTTCAGTGAGAATAATGTGTAGAATAAAACCACCTTTAACAAAACACTCCCGGTGCTCTCTGAGATCTCACATCATTGAGAAATGCATCTTTATTTAAATGAGGTCGAAAGGAGACCCCTACTGGTCTTAATAGTAATTGCATTCATTCAGTATATGTTTGTTTGTTTTTGTTTTTTTTCAAAGGGCAGTACAACTGATCAATCAAGGTGTTCACTGTGATAAAATTGGATTATTTTACTGAAATAGATTAACTCCCATAATGAGTTTTTCCCCCTCAATCTGGCCTTCAACTCCCACAGACATCAAAAAGGAACATAAGACATGAAACCTCTTTAGTGAACTTTGAAGCACACTTCAGCTGAACTCAATAATTCACATTCTCTCACCTACACAATGTATATCATGTGTTTCTCATTGAAAACTCTCACAGATAAGTCTGGAATATAAACCACCGAAGCAGGTGTGAATGATGGCTTTCTTTCATTTTGCTTTATCTGTTGATCACAGAATTTAAGAGAAGTTTTTGTAATTAACAGCAGGGATATAATACACTGTGTAATATGCTGCACAAAAATACACTACACTGTCACTAGATGTAAGATTTTTGATGGTTAAAAGTCCATTGCTATATCCATTCCCTGATAGGACTATTTTATCTGTGAATTCTTTTTCGCTGAAGTTTGATGTTGCAACCAAATATCCCATTAAAGTGAACCCTTGGCCCTGGTTTTGTCTGTACCAGATGATCTGGTTGTAACTGGACACACTGTGCAAACACCGGATCTCTGCAGATTCTCCTTGTTTCTTAATTAGATCAGGTGGAGACTGGTCGACTTTGTTACTATGAGAGAAAGCTGTGAAAAGAGGATTCACATTTACATACAAACAGAAAAGAAAGTGGAACTACTTTAAAATATATAAAACATTTCTAAACTCAAAGGTAAATTACATAAATAAATAAAAAACATTACCTGAGAGATTGATCAGTGTAACAGTAAATATGACAATTCTCATGTTGACACACAGTATAGAAGAAAATCTAATAAAAAAAAAACAGTACAGCAAAGTACAGCACCACAAAATCGCTGATATGTAGGTCTATGTGCAAATATGGAGAACATATAACTCTTCTATGAGCCTGTTTAAATCAGGTGGTCAAAATTAATTTGACTAGCATGGCTTGTCAGCCTCTGCTGGTAGATGTTGTAACTACAAGGATTTTTCTTCGTTGACGGCCATTGCACCTTTGCGTTGCAAATAATAAATTATATTATCATAGATAATAGATCGCTTCCCATTTGATTGTAAGCAAATGGGAGTGAAATGGGTGATATGAAGTGCCACTAGATAAAATGGAATGTTTATGAATAGTTATTTCCATAGATAGACTTGAATTAAACACTGTCATCAAACATGTTTGTTAGTAATGTGTTCTATCTCACATTCTATGTATATATAAGCCTACTATTTGGTTGTTTACACTATAATGTACAGTTTTGAGTATAAAGCTTGTAGTCCAGACCACATGTTTCTTTATTTAAATTATTTTAGAAGAATGCCCTAAAGGTTAAAACCCAAATTGTATTATTAAATCAGTTTCCACAGAGATGTACAAAAGACTTGACCTATTTTATGATGTGATAGTCAGTGTTTTATAATCAGTTCCTAATAATGTGACTATTTTGAGTGACAGTATAAGTCACAAATATTTACCTCTAAGCATGGAGGGGTGGAGAAGTAGTTTGGTTTGTTTAGTGGTTTGTAGCAGGTGAACCGTGTCGCCTGTTTTAGTGCACACTACAGATATTAATATGTGATGTGGGGGTTTTTGTGTTGGGTTGTGAGGGTTTAACACACTGTGTCTCCGAGCTGCACAGTAATAGACTCCACTGTCGTCTTCTGTCAGATCTTTTATTGTAAGAGTGGCGCTACTTCTGCCATCTCCATCCAAGCTGATTTTGTTTTTGTACTCATCTTCAGGATTTGGAAAATTATTATTTTGATAGCCTAAAAAAATGAATCCCTTGTCATCAGATCGTTTATACCAGAGGATGAGTTCAAAGCTTTTGTCTGAATGTGAGCAATTGAGAATAACAGATTCTGTGAGGTTCCTTATCAGCTCCAGAGGAGTCTGGTCAACTTTCTTACTTCGTATGAGACCTAATCAGAAAAAGTGGTGAATGATACATGGTCATGAAATTATTTCTTGACATTAATTAATGCAAAAATCTTACCTGGCAACATGAAAAAGAATATGGCAAGCATTATTTTCATGGTGACATTCAGCACACAGTCAGTATTTGATGGAACTCAGCTAAATGCATACTAACACAAAAAGACAAAAAAAAAGTCACAACGTGTGAAAGGAAGTGACGTTTTCCCACCCCAAGAATAGAAAAGTCTGGACCGAGACCTCTTTAATACCTCAGCTGTTCTGTGATGCATATGTTCACAATATTTAATGTATATTCTTTCTGCATATCATCAACAGTGTCTTGTGTGTCTATTTTTATTTTTCCCAATGAATTTTAAAAGAAACATATGAAATGAAGTAAACTACAGTCAACGAAGTTTGGGAAATTTTAAATGCATTGTGTTTCACTTTGGATTGACTTCTGTATGTAATTTTATAATTAATGTACAAGGATTCAAAACCACAAGTACACCAGAAAATTAAACAGAAAGTCTTTAAGAAATAAGACGTATTTAATTATTTAAGAAATTATAGGACACTAATGACACTAATATATTATTCTCAATTTTTTCTCATTATTGAGAATAATATAATCTCAAATACAGTAAATACCACATGAGCAGGTGCTCCTCATACTAGAATTAAAGAGAAGACAACCGAAGGCATCTAAAACACTGTGTAATAAGCAGTGCAAAAAAAAAAAAAAAAAAAAAGAACTGCACTCTTATTTGATGAGAGACTGTTAATGGTCAAAATACATTGCTATTTCCTTCCCAGACATTTTGATTTTTGTAGTGAAATAATTTTCTGGGTTTGGTCTTGTTAGATGTAAATGTCCCATGAACATGAATTCTTGACCCTGGTTTTGTTTTACCAGCTGATTTGATTGTAACTGTGTTACACACCAGATCTCTGCTGATTCTCCTTGTCTCTTATTTATCTCTGGTGGAAACTGGTCTACTATTTTACTATGAGAAAATCCTGAGAATCACAAAATATTGATGACCGCCTCACACTCGTGTTGTTCCAGACCTGTTCAACATATTTCTTGCTTTTCCATGAAAGAAAAATTAATTGTTAATTTAATAAAATTTGGTAACACTTTAATTGAAGCCTTTACATATTTTGCATTATGAAGTATTTTCATGGTTGGTAAATCGTTGTCTCTGCTCAGCACTATGTGGGTGGAGTTTGGTGTGTCTCTCGTCACCACTGATCATTTCATGTGGACATCTTTATTAATTGTTCATCATCCACAGCTGCCACTCATTACCTGCTCCCTAATTATTGCCCTGTCTTTCGTCTTGTGCTTGTCAGATTGTTATTTGAAGCTTCCTGTTGTAAGCCTCGTTCCTGTTTCTTCCCTGTTCGTACCTTCGTTGGATTTTCTCACCACTGGAACTCTATCCACTCCACTCCACATCGGATCGCTCATCAAAACTTCTCCAGGCCCCAAAAATACTCTTAGACTCCAGAGGGTTAAAGTCCAGATTCCCGTAAGGCCGTACAGCAGTTTCTGGGGTTCACCATTTTATTTGCAATTTCAGCCAACAAGTCGCACCTCTGACTACCTTGACCTCCCCCAGAACGATGTTCAGGTGGTCCGATACAGCCGAAGCTGTATTTACCAACCTCATTAGTCGCTTCGTTTCAGCTCCCATCCTAGTCGCCCCTGATCCCACATGTCAGTTTGTGGTGGAGGTCGAAGCGTCAGAGGTGGGAGTAGGTGCAGTGCTTTTCCCAGCAAGATGCACCCTTGCGAGTTTTTTCTTATCTATCTCCTGCCGAACTTAACTATGACATTGGTAACAGAGAATTGTTGGCCATCAAGTTAGCTTTGTAGGAGTGGCGTCATTGGTTGGAAGGGTCAGGGGTACTTTTCGTTGTGTGGACCGATCATAAGAATTTAGAATATATTAGAACTGCCAAAAGATTTATTTATTTATTTTTTTTGGTAGTTTCGATTTTTCCCTATCGTACCGCCCGGGTTCCAAGAACATCAAACGTGATTCTTTGTCGCGTATTTTTGATCCATCCAAACGACCGTTAACTCCTGAGTGTATTTTACCTGAGAAAGTAGTTATCTCATCACTCATTTGGGAGGTCGAGGGATGGCCTTAGAAGGGGTAACAACTCCGCCCGGGTGCCAACCAAATTGGTTGTTCGTTCCGGAGGAGTCTGACGTTATACAGTGGGGTCACTGCTCCAATGTCGTTTGTCATCCAGGAATAAGCCGTACTAAGTGCTTAAAGCAACGATTCTGGTGGCCACTTATGGCTGGCGACATTCACGATTTTGTTTTGGCCTGCTCTGTTTGTGCCAGTGGTAAGACGTCTAACCGACCTACAGATGGGTTACTTCAACCGCTGTCTATCCTTTCGAGACCCTGGTCCCACATTGCTCTAGATTTTGTTACCGCCCTCTAATGGCATGGTGGTCGTTTTGCCCATAGTGGACCAATTCTCGAAGGCGTGTGTGGCGGGGGAGGCGTGGTTTAGCGAGGTCTGCAACGGGAGAGAGGGTGAAGAGATCAGTGGTGGTAAGAGGGTTAAGTGAGAGACAAGTGACACCTGCTTCTCATTTCAGTGATGGGCGTGGGGAAGCAGTATTTAAGCCAGCCGCTTTCCAGAAACGGGAGAGAGATCTGAGGGCTCGTGGGAGGAAGCAGCAGACAGAACGCGAGAAGCCAAAGTGAATGTTGATTATTTATTGATGCGCATGTGGAGCGATTTTGTTTTGTTTTCTTTTTTTATTTATGAACAATAAAGTTCCCACGAGCCTCAGTGAGCCGACCCTGGTCTCGTTCCTTCTCTGCCATATGAACATTGTTACACTGGTGACCGAAACCTGGGAAGGAAGGAGAACGACGCTGCCATGCAAACCCCATCAGGATCATCGGGAACGCCGTTTGCGGAGCTCATTACATCGCTCGTGGGCCTGCATCAGGAACAACATCAAGCCCTGCTGGAGCTGCGAGCCGACCACGAACATCGGTTCCAGGCAATGATGCAGGTCCAGCGGGAGGACCACGAGCAGTTCCGGAGCTTGCTGGACCGGGAGGTTCGGACGAGGTCAGCCTCCCCTAGTTCCAGCCCTGCTGCCCACATGCCTCTGACGAAGATGGGGCCAACGGATGATCCGGAAGCGTTCCTCGATCTTTTTGAGAGGACGGCCGAGGCGTGTGGGTGGCCAGAGGACAGCTGGCTGGTCAGAATAATTCCTCTGCTGTCTGGGGAGGCCCAGAAGGCTGCTCAACAACTGCCCGTCCAGAACCTCCTGGTATATGCAGACTTAAAAAGAGGAGTGCTCCAAAGGGGTCGGCCTCAGCCCCGAGCAGCACCGTCAACGCTTCCGGTCGCTAGAACTGACTGAAGCGGGCCGGCCCTTTGTCTTAGCCCAGCAGCTCCGGGACTCGTGCTGCAAATGGCTGTTGGCCGGAGGAAGCGACGCCGAGACCATTATCAACACCATGGTGCTGGAGCAGTTCATCTCACGACTCCCGAAGAGGACTGCTCAGTGGGTCCAGTGCCACCGGCCGGCATCGCTGGATCTGGCCATCCAACTGGCGGAGGATCAGCTGGCGGCATGTTCCGGGGTCGGCGAACCCCTTCCATCTCTCACTCTCTCTCTTTCTCTCTCTCTCTCTCTCTCTCCCCCCACCCGTCTCCCCTCTTGCTGCAAAGCCTGTCCCTCTACCCAGGTCCCGGTTCGCGGGGCCACCAAAGGCCGCACCCCGCTGGAGAACAGGGGCGGAGTCGGCAACGATGTCACGGGGTCCTACCAGAGGAATGGGGCTGCTGCACGGGGAGGGTCTGGTTGAGCTACCTACTGCTTCCCCACGTCAATCACCTGACCCCCTTCCAACCACTAGCGTGGCGGGAAGGCCTGGGCCGGCCTGCTGGCATTGTGGGGATCCGGGCCATTTCGTGGACCGGTGCCCGGTCATGGAGGTGGGGACATTGGTCCAGATCCCGGACGACCCGCAGGCTGCCCCCGATCAAGCCAGGTTGTATCAAATACCTGTGAGTATTAAGGGGGTACCTATCAGGCTTTGGTGGATTCAAGCTGCAACCAGACCTCCATCCATCAAAGCCTGATACAATCCGGGGCATTGGATACGGGGCCGCGTGGTTAAGGTGAGGTGTGTGTACGGGGATAAAGTGGAATACCCAGTAAAAACCATAGGCATCAAATTTAGGGGACAAAAGCATTATGTGGAGGTGGCCGTTAGTCCGCGCCTCTGGCATCCACTAATCTTGGGGACCAATTGGCCAGCTTTTGAACAATTATTGGGGTGCTTAACAATGGATGCCTCTGGAAAGAAGAAAGGCCCAGAGGGAGGGGCGAGCGCTCAGGTAGGAGAATCTGTACCAGGACCCAGTGGGGAAGCTTCAGAGGAACCGAGCGATTTGGCCAGGCTAAACCTTTCCAATCGCGATGACTTTCCTCTGGAGCAGTTCCACGGATGAGACCCTTAAACATGCATTCGAGCAGTTCCGTTCCATCCTGACCGCCCGCTCTCCTATCCGTATTTTGCCGTTATTAAAGACCGGTTGTATCGAGTGACCCATGACACTCAGACAAAGGAAGATACGACCCATTATTATTATTAGTACCTAAGAGCCATCGGGAAATGCTTTTCAAGACGGCACATTGTAATCCAATGGCAGGGCATCTAGGTATGACAGCCACGCTAAATCGTCTAATGACCCGATTTTTTTGGCCGGGCATTCATGAGTCCGTCCGCAGATGGTACGCGTCGTGTCGGGAATGTCAGTTGGTGAACCCACCGGCCACCCCAAAAGCGCCGTTGCGCCCTATACCTCTAGTGCAGGTCCCCTTCGAACGAATTGGTATGGACATCATCGGGCCATTAGAACGATCCGCACGAGGACATCGTTTTGCGTTAGTCATAGTGGATTATGCAACACGATATCCCGAAGCAGTGGCGCTCTGCCACATCTCGGCGAAGAGTGTGGCGGACGCCCTGTTTCGTTTAATCTCCCGCGTGGGAATCCCAAAAGAGATTCTCACGGACCAGGGCACCGCGTTTACGTCACGCACGTTACGCGAATTATATGAATTATTGGGCATCAAAGCGGTACGGACCAGCGTCTATCACCCACAAATGGACGGACTGGTCGAACGATTTAATCGCACTTTGAAAACAATGATTCATAAATTTGTCCAAGAAGACGCGAAAAATTGGGATAGATGGCTAGATCCCCTCTTATTCACTGTGCGCGAGGTCCCCCAAGCCTCCACAGGGTTTTCCCCCTTCGAGCTTCTTTACGGACGCCAGCCCCGCGGGGTGTTGGACGTCCTGAAAGAAACTTGGGAGGACGGACGTTCGGATAGCAAAAACGAAATTCAATAAGTCATGGACCTGAGAGCAAATCTCCATACACTGGGGCGGCTCTCAATGGAGAATTTGCTCCAGGCCCAGGGCAGACAAAGCCAGCTGCATAACAGGGGAACTAAGCTCCGAGAATTTGCACCAGGAGATAAAGTGCTCGTATTACTGCCGACATCCAGCTCCAAATTATTATCAAAGTGGCAAGGACCCTTTGAGGTCACACAGCGAATAGGCGATCTCAATTATGAAGTAGTGCGAACAGACAGAGGCGACTCCAGGCAAATTTACCACCTCAACCTCCTTAAAAAATGGAGCGAAGAGGAGTCAGTGTTGCTAGTGACGGTGGTTAGCAGAGAGGAGGATCTCGGGCCAG
This sequence comes from Carassius gibelio, assembly GCF_023724105.1. Taxonomy (NCBI): domain Eukaryota; kingdom Metazoa; phylum Chordata; class Actinopteri; order Cypriniformes; family Cyprinidae; genus Carassius; species Carassius gibelio. The sequence continues at coordinate 7,303,467 of NC_068412.1, read as the reverse complement.
AGGCGGTCATTAAAGAAAAATCCCTCGCCCTGGCCCCGGGAGGGGATCACCTCTCGCCCTCGCAGCTCACTGACATTGGACAGTTACAGTCCGAATTTGCAGACGTGTTTTCGCTTCTACCTGGTCGTACTAATCTGATTCAGCACCATATTGAGACGGAGCCGGGCGTGGTGGTTCGCAGCCGGCCATATAGATTACCTGAACACAAAAAAAAGTGGTTCAGACAGAATTAGGATATTGGCAGATCCCCTTATCTCCCATATCTAGAGACAAAACAGCCTTCACCACGCCGTTTGGTTTACACCAATTTGTGACGGTTCCATTCGGCTTGTTCGGGGCCCCCGCTATGTTCCAGCGTCTCATGGATCGAGTGCTGCGTCCGCATGCTGCATATGCCGCTGCCTACCTGGATGATATTATAATTTATAGTGGGGACTGGCGGCGGCATATGGAGCATGTGAGGGCTGTCCTCGAGGCGCTGAGACGGGCGGGGCTAACGGCCAACCCGAAGAAGTGCGCAGTTGGACGGGTGGAGGTAAGGTATCTGGGCTTCCACTTGGGTCACGGGCAGGTGCGTCCCCAAATTGACAAGACGGCAGTACTTGCGACTTGCCCCAGACCTAAGACCAAAAAGGAGATGAGGCAGTTCCTGGGGCTGGCGGGATATTATAGAAGGTTTGTTCCTGGTTATTCGGACCTCACTAGCCCCCTGACTGACTAAAAAGGAGGTACCAGATACGGTCCAATGGACGGAGCGGTGCCAACAGGCCTTTACCCAAGTTAAGGTGTAGTGGTAGTGGACTGTTCCTGCACTCTCCTAACTTTTCTCTCCCCTTTTTGTTGCAGACTGATGCGTCGGACAGGGTGCTGGGCACGGTCCTGTCCCAGGAGGTGGAGGGGAGGATCGCCCGGTAGAGAAAGAGTGTTTGGCCATCAGGTGGGCGGTCCTCACCCTTCGATACTACCTCCTGGGCCGGGAGTTCACCCTCTGCTCGGACCACGCGCCCCTCCAGTGGCTCCACCACATGAAGGATACCAACGCGCGAATCACCCGTTGGTATCTAGCTTTACAGCCATTTAAGTTCAAGGTGATTCAAAGACCGGGGGCACAGATGGCTCTAGCCGACTTCCTCTCCAGGAATGGGGGGGGGGGGGCTGCAGGCCGGATGGCTCCCCGGCCTGAGTTGGGCGGTGGGGGTATGTGGCGGGGGAGGCGTGGTTTAGCGAGGTCTGCAACGGGAGAGAGGGTGAAGAGATCAGTGGTGGTAAGAGGGTTAAGTGAGAGACAAGTGACACCTGCTTCTCATTTCAGTGATGGGCGTTGGGAAGCAGTATTTAAGCCAGCCGCTTTCCAGAAACGGGAGAGAGATCTGAGGGCTTGTGGGAGGAAGCAGCAGACGGAATGCGAGAAGCCGAAGTGAATGTTGATTATTTATTGATGCGCATGTGATGTACAGTTCTTTGATAGAAGGGAGGGTTGTAACGATTATAATTATTTATGAAAATATACAATGCACTAAAATGTACATTGTGAGTGCCTTTACACTGTATTGTAAATAAAGGATTCAAGTAAAGTGTTCTCAGTTTCTGCTTTTCAAATGCTTGAAATTAACTGTTTGATAAATTTCACTTACAAAAAAACACAAGTGTGGAGAAATTTAAGCCAAAATGAAAATACAGATATAAGAGAGCAATTGTATATCTTAATGATGACGCATAAGTTGCTTGACCACACTTCAGGTTTTGATTAATTTAACCTGTTAACTGTCGCCCGTCAGTTTGGGGATGTATGGGTGCATTCAGGTGCTAATAATGTTGTGGTGACAGTTTTTGTATGACTGATAGAAGGCTCTTCAACACTGTGCTTTGCTGGCAGCACAGTAATATACTGCAGTACTCCCAACATGTTTTCTTTCTAATGTAACATCAAGAATAGAGGATTCTTGTCCATTTCCTCCAATGCTGAACTGATTTTTATATTTGTCTTCAGTTGTTGGATTCCTGAAATTCACATATCCAATAAGATTTAGAGCACTATCACCCTTTAGCTGCTGATACCATAATATCACGTAATAGTCTTTAATGGTGTGAGAGCAGTTGAGTTGAACAGTTTTCTCAGCTTCTGTTATCAGATGAGCTGGATCCTGATGAACTTTGTCACTTAGTGATTCTCCTGTTGAAAACGGACAGAAGTGTATTTGGAAAATAGTAGTATTTAGCAGAGAAACATGAACTGAATTACCGAATAAAAACAATACAATTTTAAATATTTTACCATAGACCCAGAATGGAGGTGTTGCTACATAAATCAAGCACACTATAAATATCATGTTGATGCTTCAGTGCATGTGGAGTGACATGAATCAACAGCAGTGTGGGTGAGGTTTTGTAAAGCCTGTTTCACTCCACGTGATCAGTAACTTTATTTAGGCTCAAAGGAGACCCCTAGTGGTTATAATAAAAAATTTTTACAAATCAACCCTAAACTAAGATTGAAAATCATAAATAAGACTAATTGTACGTTAATGGTCTGAAACATGCTTATTTTTCATTTATTTTTCTTTATAAAAAATCCTTCTCCCAGTTTACTGTTTTAATGTAGAAATGCACCAGCACTAATCTGCTCCAGTGGCTCAGTGGGTGTATTTCTGAACCAGTACATGCTGTCATGTGACGTTCCAATCTGGGAACACTTTAGGGTCACACTGAGATCCTCGGTTACAAAGAGATGAGGTGATTGCTCTAATCCCAAATCTGTAAAAGAAGCCGAGAACAGAAACAAGGAATTTTAATTAGTTTCACTGACTTTGAAAAGATAAATTTAAGTTATTTTTGTTTACCTCATGGAAGAAGCAAAATCAGTAAACCAAGCATATTTTGTTTGTTATAAGTGATGTAATAAAATTCAGCAGCTATAAATACATGTGAGGACATCTAGTGGAATGGACATATAATGATGGTATAGATTAGTCCCTCCTTCAAAAAACAAGCATGTGATTGAAGAGTTGTTCATTTTGTTGAAATCTTAAAAAAGGAGAAATTAACACATGTAGGTTTCCATTAACAGGTTACATTGTCCTGAACAGGACAAAAACGTCTCAAGTTTACACATGTAAAAATCCCTGCCTAGAGTGTATCCGAAGAGCACAGCTTAGGACTTTCCTCGTTGAGGGAGCTCTGAATTGGAGGATGGTCTCAGCAACCTCGGTTGAGAGACTCAATGCTATGAGTTGTGCCCAGCAAGAACAGGGCTACTAACAGCAGACGGCCCCGTCCCGGCGTACTATAACAAGAGCTCCCAGGAGTAGTGCAATAGGGGCAGTTACATACAGACAAAGCCTCGGCCAGGTCTGTACCATAGCATCCAGTCCCAGGGGAGCTGGATGAACTAGAGAGAACCAAAGGGGACATTGCGATGTCACTCAAGTCGCAAAGAGGTCCACTTGAGCTTTGCCAAAAATTCTCCTTATCTGCTTCACCACCTCGGGTGAAGCTTCCATTCCCCGGGCCTCAGCCCCTGCCTCGACAGTATGTCTGTCCCCACACTTAATTTCACAGGAATATATGCTGCTCTAAGTGAGAGGAGATTGCCCTGAGACAACAGAAGGATCTGGTGCGCCAACTTATACAAGGGGCAGACCTCCCTGGTGGTTGATATAAGAGACCACTGATGTATTGTCGGTGCGCACCAACACATGGTGGCCCCTCAGGTCTGTGAGGAAGTATTTCAGTGCTTGATAAACGGCTAGCATCTCTAGAAAATTGATATGCCATGTCAGATGGCGACCGGCTCCACAGACCACAGGCCAGTGAGGGACACATCCGTCGTTAACTTTACACCGCAAGAAGGAGCACCCAGCACTGGACCCTGATTCATGAACCAAGGTTTCTTCCACATGTCTAAGGCATGGAGGCATCACCCTGTGACCTTGATAGTTCGAAGTGGATTCCCCCTCGAGGAAAATCCCTTGGTCTTGAGCCACCAATGTAGGGGTCTCATGTACAGCAGGCCAAGAGGTATTACATTGGACGCAACTGCCATCAGACCCAACAATCTCTGAAATAGTTTGACAGTAAGTGACTGGCCTTCTTTGACTCTCTTGACTGACATGAGGATTGACTCGATACGAGCAGGAGACAGACATTCCTGCATCGTGGTCGAATCCCACACTATGACTAGATAGGTGGTTCTCTGAACTGGAGAAAGTACACTCTTCTTGGTATTCAGTCTCAAACCCAGCTCCCCCATGTGTGCGAGAACGACATCTCGTTGTCAAACCACCATCTGCTCTTATTGAGCTAAAATCAACTAACCGTCGATATAATTGAGAATGCAGATGCCCTGTATACGCAGAAGAACCAGAGCTGCATCTACACATTTCGTGAATGTGCAGGGTGAGGGGAAATACTCAACATTGGTAAGCTTCACCCCCGAAAGTGAACCTCAGAAACTTCCTTTGTTGTGGAAGGATGGAGATTTGGAAGAATGCATTTTTGAGATCTATGGTGACAAACCAGTCCTCGGATCTGATTTGAGCTACAACATGCATGATTGTGAGCATTTTGAACTTCAGTGTCATAACTGATCAATTTAGTACACGTAGAGCTATGATCAGACGCAAACCCCCATTCTTCTTCGGAACTATGAAATTACGGCTGTTAAAACCCACAATAGCTCGCAAGCGGATAAGATAAGCAATAATAAGACAAGCAATTAACAGCAATGATCTTAGTTGAAATATATCTAAAATAGTTTTAAAAACAATACAAATCATAATTGTATATATTGATTAAATGCTTAGAAACATAATAGCTTATAATATTAATACAACTTAATATGGCTGAACTGTGATCATGTGTAATAATATGAAGTATGTCGGAGACGGAAGGAGATCAGGGTCAGCTTTCTGAAGCTTGTGGGTAGTTTATTGTATATTTTAAAAAGTACAAAACAAATCGTGCCACATGCTCACACACTTCCAATCACTTTTCTATTTTACAATACTCTGCAGCTTTCTCGCTTACTTCCTGTCTCCACGTCCCCACAAGTCCTCAGCTCTCTCTCTTTTCCACTTGTTCTCGACCGGCTTATATATCACCTCCCCACACCAATCACTGCAACGAGAAACAGGTATTAGTCGTTTTTCACTTGACTCACTTACAGCCGCTCGTCTCCTCGCTCTCTCACCCGTCGCAGACCTCACTGAACCACGCCTCCCCGGCCACATCATGTTTGGAAGTGTATGGATGCATTCAGGTGCTAATAATGTTGTGGTAACAGGGTTTAACAGAAGGTTTTTGTATGACTGATTAAAGGATCTTTAACACTGTGCTTTGCTGGCAGCACAGTAATATACTGTAGTACTCCCAACATGTTCTCTTTTCAATGTAAATTTAAGAGTAGAGGATTCTGCACCATTTCCTGCAATGCTGAACTGACTTTTATATTGGTCTTCAGTGGTTGGATTTTTGTAATTCACATATCCAATAAGATTTAGAGCACTATCACCCTTCAGCTGCTGATACCAAAATATCGTTCTAAAATCATTAATGGTGTGAGAACAGTTGAGTTGAACTGTTTTCTCAGCTTCTGTTATCAGATGAGCTGGATCCTGATGAACTTTGTCACTTAGTGATTCTCCTGTTGAAAACAGACAGAAGTGTATTAGTAGTAAAAATTAGCAGAAAGACATAAACTGGAGGAACAAATAAAGACAATAAGCAATTTAATATTTTACCAAGGACCCAGAATGGAGGTGTTGCTAAATAAATCAAGCACACTATAAGTATCATGTTGATGCTTCAGTGCTGGAGGAAGGACATGAATGAACAGCAGTGTGTGTGAGGTCTGAACAGGATGTGTAGAATGAACCACTTTAAACGAATAAAGCCTGTTTCACTCCACATGATCAGTAACTTTATTTAGGCTCAAAGGAGACCCCTACTGGTTCTAATACTTTAAACGAATTTTAAACTTTTAATTTATTCTAAATTGAGTTCTGTTTGTGTCGAAAAATGATAAATTGGTCTACAAAAGATATATGGGCTAAAACATGCTTTTATTTGTTGACATCTGTCTTACTACTGACAACTGAGAAATGTCATGTGAGACTGAACACACCAAGAAAATTTTAGTTTATTAAAATCAGATCTGGTGTTAATGAACCTTAATGAACTAAATTTGGCCAACAATATGTTAAAGAGACCAAGTAGTATTCATCTTATCAAATGACAACATGTTGCCCACATACTCCCATTAAAACAATGTTCTTATGCATTTATTTATTTATGTGTGTGTGTGTGCGGCAAGGGGGGCCGTGGTTTAGCAAACAATATAAGTTTAAATTCTGTGTGTAAACTAAGATAAGAATAGGTGTGCAAAACAAATGTATAAAAACACTTCATCAACTCATACCTATAGTAATTCAATTTCATTGTCACTGATTGACAGCAGATGAGCAGGTGCAAGATGTGAATCTACATGTTTTTGTTGAGGTTATAGATAAGAGTAACACTGATGTGCATCCTGCTTTGCACAGTAATAAACACCACTGTCAGTGCTCTGTATTTTGGCAAGAGTCAGGTCTAAAGATGCCCCGTTCCTCACAGCTGATGTTCTCTGCTTAAAATCCTTCTCCCAGTTTTAGATTAGATTAGATTAGATTAGATTAGATTAGATTAGATTAGTTTAGATTAGATTTAAATTTATTGTCACTGCACATGTCAGGTACAAGGCAACGAAATGCTGTTAGCATCTAACCAGAAGTGCTATAAGCAGTAAGTACAGAATATACAAGGTCTACAATATGTACGACAATATGTGTGTGTGTGGTGTGGGGGGTGTTGAGGGGTGTCAGAGGGCAGAGTTCAGCAAGAAGACAGCTTTAGGGAAAAAGCTGTTCCTGAATCTTGTGGTCCTTGTCCGGAGGCTCCTGAAGCGCCTCACAGAGGGCAGGAGGTTAAACAGTACATGGTCATGCTGAGAGGAGTCCTTGAGAATGCTGCAAGCTCGTCGTAGACAGCGTTTCCTCTGGATGTCCTCAAGAGCAGTAAGTGGTGTTCCTGTGATGGGATGCATTGGGCAGTTTTCAACACTCTCTGCAGTGCCTTGTGGTCAGCCACTGAGCAGTTCCCATACCAGACTGTGATGCAACTGTTCAAGATGCTCTCGATCGCACACAGGTAGAAGTTAACCAGGATGGTTGAAGACACCTGGTTCTTCTTCAGTGTCCTGAGGAAGAAGAGGTGCTGGTGAGCCTTCTTGACCAGGCTGGAGGTGTCTGTGGTCCAGGACAGTTCCTCCAAGATGGTGGTTCCCAGGAACTTCAACAACCATCCCGTTAATGTGGATGGAGTCATTAATGCTTCCTTTCTTCTTCCTGATGTCCACAATGAGCTCTTTTGTCTACTGGTATTAAGGAACAGGTTATTGTCAGCGCACCATGTGGCCAGGTGCTGTACCTCTTCCCTGTAGGCAGTCTCATCGTTGTCACTGATGAGGCCAATCACTGTGGTGTCATCTGCAAACTTAATGATGGAGTTGGATCCATGCACAGGCTTGCAGTCGTGGGTGTAGAGGGAGTAAAGGAATGGGCTTAGCACACAGCTCTGTGGTACGCCGGTGTTGAGTGTGATGGTGGTAGAGAGGGTGTGGCCTAACCTTACATGCTGAGGTCTGTTGGTCAGAAAGTCCATAATCCAGTTTCAGAGGGAGGTGTTAATGTCCAGTTCTCCAAGTTTTGTGCTCTGCTTGGAGGGAATGACGGTGTTAAATGCTGAGCTGAAGTCAACAAACAACATCCTAACACACGTGTTGTTATTATCCAAGTGTGCAGGTGCAGAGTGCAGCACAGTGCATACTGCATCCTCTGTGCTCCTATTCCTACAGTAGGCAAATTGGTGTGGGTCCAGTGTGGGTGGGAGGCAGTCTTTGAGGTGTGCTAGGACCAGTCACTCGAAGCACTTCATAATGATGGGTGTGAGTGCTACGTGGCGATAGTAATTTAGGCACATTGGGGAGGAGTGTTTCGGTACTGGCACAATGGATGTGGACTTAAAGTTGGCACAGTTGCTTAAGTGAGGGTCAGGTTAAAAATGTCTGTGAAGACCCCTGCAAGCTGCTCTGCACATGACCTAAGCACACGTCCAGGAATGCCGTCCGAGCCAGCAGCCTTGCGTGCGTTGATCCGGCTCAGTGCAGTGTGGACATCTGTGGAGGTGAGTTTGAGAGATTGGTGGTCTGCTGAGTGTGTAATTTTGGTGGCTGTCTCCTTGCTGTCACTGTTGAAGCGAGCATAAATGTAATTTAGCTCGTTAAGGAAGGAGACGTCCGTGACCGTTGGAGTGGAGATGCTTGACTTGTAGTCACCGATGATCTGGATGCCCTGCCACATGTGTCAGTGGTCAGAGTTGGAAAAGTGTTCCTCTACCTTCAGCTTGAATCAGTACTTGGCCTTTTTGATTCCCCTTTTCAGATTAGCCCTGGATTTGCTGTAGGCCTGAGCGTCATCTGATCTGAAGGCAGTGTTGCAGGCTTTCAGCAGAAGTCACACCTCCTTGTTCATCCGTGGCTTCTGATTAGGGTATGTTGTTATCTGTTTTCTGTTGTGACACTGTCAATGGTGGTGTTGATGTAATTCAGTACAGAGGGGGTGTAGATATCAATGTCCATGTTAGAGCCACAGGCAGCCTGAGAAGCAAACATACTCCAGTCCGTGTATTGAAACCTGTCCTGAAGTAAAGAGTCTGCTCTGTTTTTATGTAGAATTGCACTGCTGCTCCAGTGACTCAGTGGGTGTTTTTCTGAACCAGTACATGCTGTTATGTGACGTTCCAGTCTGGGAACACTTTAGGGTCACACTGAGATCCTTGGTTACAAAGAGATGAGGTGATTGCTCTCATCCCAAATCTGTAAAAGATGCTGAGAACAGAAGGAAGGAATTTTAGTTAGTGTCACCGACTTTGAAAAGATCCATTTAAGTAAGTTATTTTTGTTTACCTGATAGAAGATGCAGGAGCAAAATGAGTAAACCGAACATTTTATTTTTTTTGTTATAAGTGATGTAATAAATCTCAGCAGCTATAGTTGCTGACAGTTTAGTCCCTCCTTAAAAAAATGTGATTGAAGAGTTGTTAATTTTGTTGAAATCTGAAAAATAAGGGAAATTAACACATGCAGGTTTCCATTAACAGGTTGCATTGTCCTGAATAGAACAAAAACAGTAATTTTCCATTTGATTATATTTCCTTTCAGACATTTGAACAGATTCGGGGTAGAATTGTGACGTGCATGTGAACACGCTCAAGGAAGAGCATGCCATGTTCACTGTGTTTGCGCATTTGAGTAATTTAAAATGTGTTTGGCTGTTACAAGCTACTACAGAAAACAAATGACATACATTGGGACAGAGTTTAAGGTATTTTATCTTTTTTTTCGCCATGTCATCCATCCATCACCACTAAGCAGTCGCCTGTGCTGCCTTGCATTTTACATTTCTTATTTTAATCAAATTCCAGCATCAAAGATGGCAAACATATCAGGAGAAACATACCTTTCATTCAGTATGAAAAATATTGATAAAAAAAGCTTTTAATAAGCATTTTAAATGTTTAAATAGTTTATTTTAATTAGAAGACATTTTATTATAATTTTATGTGAAGAAACTCAACTCTTACAAATGATTGCAAATGAGTATATGACTATTTTGCAAAGCAGGGTTTTCAAAGTTAAAAGACAGTGGGCCTCCCTTCTGACACAATGTACACAATAAGTAAAGTGTTCTCAATCATTTCTACTTTGTAGATGCATGAAATATTTACAGTGACTGTTTCATCAATTTCCATTTACAAATAAAAGATAAGAAAATTAAATAAATACAAGCGTGGAGACATGTTTTGCCAAAATCAAGATAATAAGTAACGGATAAGACAAGCAATTAACAGCAATGATGTTAGTTGAATTATATATAAAATAATTTAAAAAACAATAAAAATCATAATTGTATATATTATTTAAATGCTTAGTGCTTAATACAACTTAATATGGGTGCACTGAGTGATCATGTTTGGAAGTGTATGGATGCATTCAAGTGCTAATAATGTTGTGGTAACAGGGTTTAACAGAAGGTTTTTGTATGACTGATAGAAGGATCTTCAACACTGTGCTTTGCTGGCAGCACAGTAATATACTGCAGTACTCCCAACATGTTTTCTTTCTAATGTTACATTAAGAGTAGAGGATTCTTCTCCATTTCCTTTAATGTTAAACTGACTTTTATATTGGTCTTCAGTGGTTGGACTTTTGTAATACACATATCCAATAAGATTTAGAGCACTATCACCCTTCAGCTGCTGATACCATAATATCATTCTGAATGCATTAATGGTGTGAGAACAGTTGAGTTGAACTGTTTTCTCAGCTTCTGTTATCAGATGAGCTGGATCCTGATGAACTTTGTCACTTAGTGATTCCCCTGTTTAAAATAGAAGTGTATTAGTAGTAAAAATTAGCAGAAAGACATAAACTTGAGAAACAGATAAAGACAATAAACAATTTAATATTTTACCAAGGACCCAGAATGGAGGTGTTGCTAAATAAATCAAGCACACTATGAATATCATGTTGATGCTTCAGTGCTAGGAAGGACATGAATGAACAGCAGTGTGTGTGAGGTCTGAACAGGATGTGTAGAAGATGATCAGTAACTTAATTTGGGCTCAAAAGAGACCCCTACTGGTTATGATACTTTAAACTACTTTTAAACTTAAAATTTACTCTAAATTGATCTGTTTGTGTCGCGAGATAGATATATATATATATATATATATATATATATATATATATATATATATATATATATATATATATATATATATATATATATATATTATTTTTATTTTTTTGTATTTATAAACCACTGACAGTGGTGTTTATGACTGTGCAAAGCAGGAAACCTTTTTAAATGTGGGAAAAGTTTAAATTATGTGTAAACTAAGATAATAGTAGGTGTGCAAAAAAAAAAAAAAGGTATAAAAACACTTCATTGATTGACAGCAGATGAGCAGGTGTCATGTGTATATCTATGTTTTTGTTGAGGTTATAGATTGGGTTACACTGATGTGCATCCTGCTTTGCACAGTAATAAACACCACTGTCAGTGCTCTTTACTTTGGCAAGAGTCAGGTCTAAAGATGCCCCGTTCCTCACAGCTGATGCACTCTGCTTAAAATCCTTCTCCCAGTTTTCTGTTTTAATGTAGAATTGCACTATCTGCTCCAGTGGATCAGTGAGTGTTTTTCTGAACCAGTAGCCTACATGCTGTTATGTGATGTTCCAATCTGGGAACACTTTAGGGTCACCCTGAGATCCTCGGTTACAAAGAGATGAGGTTGATTGCTCTCATCCCAAATCTGTAAAAGAAGCGAACAGAAGGAAGGAATCTTAGTTAGTGTCATTGACTTTGAGACTATAAATTTAAGTAAGTTATTGTTGTTTACCTGATGGAAGAAGCAAGAGCAAAATCAGTAAACCGAACATATTTTGTTTGTTATAAGTGATGTAATAAAACTCAGCAGCTATAGCTGCATGTGAGGACATCTAGTGGAATGGACATATAATGCTCGAATAGAGTAGTCCCTCCTTCAAAAAACATATAAAGTGCTAAAATCTAGATGCTTTACGGAGTCGCTTTGAAAAATAAATGAAGAAATTATTGCATGGATGTTTCCACTTACATGCTGCATTGTCCTAAACAGAGCAAAAACAGTCAACTCCCATTTGCTTATATTTCCTTTCAGTCTTTGGTCAACGCTTGAATAGATTCAGGACAGAATTTTGACACATTTGAGGAAGAGCATGCCAGGTTCGCTTTGGTTTCACATTTAAGTAATTTAAAATGTATTTGCCCATTACAGAGAACTACAGAAAACAAATGTCATGCACATACACTAAGTAAGGAATTTTTCATCTGTTTGGAATGTTTTAATTCAGCAGAACACATATAGAGGTGTGTGTGTGTGTGTGTCACTTGCAAAATAATCATACTCTATTGAAATCAGTTGTAGGTTAGTCACTTCATATGAAGCTATTTATATAGAGTGTTCAGAATGCCACAGATGGCAGCTTTCTGTGTAAGTAGTAAGGGAAATCACTAGGCTTTGAAAAAGAACTATCTAGCAGTGGTTTGTCACAGGTGTATGACTATAAAAAATAATTCTTAGTACTGGGTTTTTGTATGGGAGGAACAAATTTAGTGTTACTGTGTAATAGGCTGCACAGAAATAAACAGCAGTGTTTTCTGATGTAGAATTGATCAGAGTTAAAGAGCCATGAAACTTATTTGCATCCCCACGTATTTTAATTTTGTTCTGGAAAGCTTTTTCTGGGTATCCCGAGTCACCCATTAGATATCCCAAGAATATTAACTCTTGACTCTGGGATTGCTTGTACCACAACAGTCGGTCATAGTATGGGATTTTGTGGAAGCACTTAATTTCAGGAGATTTGCCGTAATTTATTATCAGATTGTGAGGTTTCTGGTGCACAGTCATGTCACCCGTTTCACCTGTGAAAACAACAGAAATCACATTTACAAACCTAAAGTTACAAACCCACAGAAATCACAGTTACAAACCTAATGTTGTAGTATTATGACATGCAAATTATATTTCAATTACCTGAGACTAACGGTGTCAAACTTATGTATATGAACAGATTCAGGAACATTGTGAGTGGGTTCTTAGCAGTAGTGACAGGTCTGATGTGCATTCATTGAGTATATAACCTACCAGAGTGCCAAAAAGAAAATAAGTGATGCATGAAGACACACTGCCCCCAACTGACAGGAAATAACGCCTTTTCGTTGTAACTGATGCGTAACATCAAGGCTGTTGGACTACAATTCATAGATTGTGATCTTTGCAAATGTGTAGGATGTTGTTTGTAATAGATGAGATCGCTGAGGGTTTTTGTGAGGTAAAATGCATTTTTTTTGTGCCGTGGGTGATCTTTGCAAGGTACTTGGGAAACTTTACTGCTAACAGGTCCTGAACAAAAGGAAACAATGCAATCATTATGAATTATGTCAAATTGTATTTATGTGTAGGGTATTTATGATGCTGGTCACCAGTAAATAACCTGTTTGCCAGGACAAAGAAGCAAATAGGCACTACCAAAACTCTGATCATGTTGAATGAGTGGAGTTAAGAGTCTTACTATAAAAATACAACAAAACGACCGTACGTGTATTATTGTGATAAAAATGCATTATGAAAAAGAAATGTACCTGCTATTAGTAGCATTGGAGCTAACGTTAGCATCAAGCTACATCAGACAATTTATGAAATTATTAGTACACTTTTACTCAAAACTCACTGTAAATCCTGATCGAGTGTTTGTAATAACTTCCTTTTGGATTTGCCATTTTTGAATTTGGTCGTTTACTGTTGTAAAAATAAGCTATTTATTGCCTTTTACATTGCTGCACATCGCTGTTAGCATTTCAGGTGTACATTTTTTTTTTCTAAAAAAAAAATCTCCCAGATCTCAAGAAAGTCTCATACCAAGCTTAACTATCATAATCGCGGGTTTATTATTTGTATATTTCGTGTGTACAGAGGTGTATCAGTGTTGCTGTGGGCAGATCTCAACCAGGAAGTGTACATGAACCATATAAATTTATGCATTTAGCAGAACATAAAGTGTATACGAACCATGTGACACGATGTGATGTTTATCACCTTGTGGGTGTTTTCAAACTGCTGAGTGTTTCTAAATCATGCAATCTACGTAAATGATCCCCCTTACACAACCCCACCCTTAAACCTAACGTCACTATGACGTCAACCAATCAGGTATCATGGTGTAAAAACACCCTGATCTGGCAACTCCCATTACTTTCCTGCAGAGAACTATACTTGGGGCTGTCCAGTTTTGGGACTGTAACATTGACAAGATGAGGGACCAATCAGAGTCTGTATGAGCCACAGTTAGAGCACGCAGGACTGCAGACTCACACAGATAGCTGGGAGAGGCTATTTATCATCAGATTGCGTAAATCAGTGGAAACTGAATAGAAATTATGATTCTGTCTGAAGAAATATGAAGTAAACATCAGTAAATATATCCATATATCTCCGCAGATATGCATCTTTAGTCTATAAATCCTTATTGACGCTGTTCAGTGAGTCTATGTGAACACAAATAAACCGCTGCTGACGTGACTGAACATGAATGAGTGGTGAATTTCTATTCAAAATGTGGCATAAAACGGATTTATTATTTTGCACTCCTGACATAAATTACTAAATAACTGTCACTGCAACAGTTTTATCAAAACATTGGTCAAATATCGAAGCTAGAGTCTTTAAACTTTCAAGTGAAGCACAGTTTGTCCAGATCAAGTAAGAGAGTGATGTTTAACATGCTGTGAAAGTAAAACAATAATAATCTGGGGCCGTCGATGATCTTTGAACGCAAAGGGGGTAAGAGACAAAGGATGTGACTCAGTGGATGTTTGAATGGAAATCCACATTACAACTGCAATTTAAACATGGGTTGATAAACATTCTGTTGTCAAATGTAGCCTGTCAGCAGGTTTTTGTAGAGATGATACACCAGATGTGCGAGACTGTAAATGCTGCACAGAAATATGTAGCAGTATCATCAAACTCCAGGGAATGTTTGTTAATTTGCCATTTTTATTTCCATCTTCATCTAAATTTAATTTGTTTTGACTTACCACCAAGGAGGTATCCTAAAAAAACATTTTGTTTTTATTCCACACTATATGTAGTTTCATAACAATGTTCGGGAGGAGCACGTCAGATAATTAGCTTAATTAGCACAGGTAGAGCCACTTAAGATAATCAACCTTAGGGTATAAATAGAGCTGATTTAGCTTACCTGTCTCCATTTACGGTTTATCAGCATCCCCCCTCCACCCCTTCTCCTCCACTAGAGTTCATTTTTACACTTTTATACTGGGGGGTCGGGTACTGTAGGTTCGGGCCATTCCCGAGCTCAGAGCCCCTTCCCCAGACAGCACACAAAATATGCATTATAATACTTAAGCTAATTATATGTATAGTAAATCTGAACTCGTGAAACAGTCATAGCTTGAGATGCTATGGGAACACTGCAGCTCAGGAGAATCTGTAACATCATGTCACGAGGCTTCTGAACAACTTTGAAAAAAAAAAGAGAGATAAAAGACAAAATGATTCAGAGTTTAAGAAGTGATCATGAATTTCATCTCTACACATTGGGTTTGAAATTAGCTGTAGTTAATATATCATATTAATGAACCAATGTAACATTTTTTTAAATTATTATTTTAGTTTTTTTGAAAATAATGATAATAACAATACCCTGAATTCAGAGTGGAGAAAAATGTTGCAAAAATGATTTTAATCATAAGTCAACGCATGTTAAGACAAGCTAATTTGCCTCAAGAACAGAGTGATTTGTTCTATTACATGCCAATGTCAGGAGATTAAGATTCAGTTTGAGGTATAATCTTATACAGAGGATGTCATCTTGGGGTAAAATCTAAGCTTGACACAATTACAACACTGTCAGCTGTTGCTTACACTTCAAACTTTAAGATAAATGGTCAGGGTAATAATTTTTAAATTAGAAATAATTAAAAAAGAAGAAATTGATGTAATAGCATAAACCCACATCACTGAGGGCCTGAGGCTGTAAATGACAAAATAATAATAATAATAATGTTACTTCTTTACATTTATACTCCCAAAGGCTAGCATTGCTTCAAAAACTTGGAAAATAGTCATACGGAACATTTCTAGAGCAGTTAATTGAATTTTCTGTACAGTTTTTGAGGCTTAAAAGTTGACTTGGAAAATATTCAAACAGTCTACTTTACAGTCTGAACAGAAGTCATTTGAAGTAAGAGACACGGGATGTGACATCAGACTCAGCAGATGTTTGCATGGAAATCCACATTATGCAGATTAAATCATGAAACATTACAACTGCAATTCAAATGTGAGTTGATAAGCATTGTGTAGTCAAATGTAGCCTGTCGGCAGGTTTTTGTAAAGATGATAGACCACATGTGTGGCACTGTGTATATGCTGCACAGAAATACATGGCAGTATCATTAAACTCCAGGGATTTTATGGTTAATTTGCCATTATTATTCCCATTTCCACCTAAACTGAATTTTGTTTGGACTTCAGGTTCTAACTGAACTACTGTGCCAAGGAGGTATCCCAAAAAAACGAGCTGTCCATTCTGGGTTTGTTTATACCACAGGATACGGTCATAGCCTGAGATGCTATGGGAACACTGCAGCTCTGGAGAATCTGTAACATTCACTATCATGTCACGAGGCTTCTGAACAACTTTATCACTCAGAGTGGAACCTACAAAAAATAAAAAATAAAACTTTTAAATAAAAGAAAAATTGGTTGAAATGATTGAGGCAGTTTAAACAGATTGGGTTTGTGAGGTACTGTACTTTAGCTATTATCATATAAGTGAATGAATGTTATATATTTAATATTTAATATAATTTAATTTAATAATTGTACATTTATTATTATTTAATCATATATAAATAATAATAATAGCAATGCATACCCTGAATCCAGAGTGGAGAACAAATAGAGGATGCAAAAAATAATTTAACCAGAATTTGACTCATGTTGACAGAAGTTACTCTTCCTTAAAAACAAAGTGATGTGTGCTATTACATGCCAATAAAAAGAGAACGGGATTCTGGGTAAAATCTGAAATATTTGCAATTGAAACACTGCCCTCTGTTGTTCATATTTCAAACTATAAAATGAATTACCATATTTATTTATTTTAAAATATATTAACTCACTGATGTTTAAACCAGTAAATCTCTCTCTCTCTCTCTCTCTCTCTCTCTCTCTCTCTCTCTCTCTCTCTCTCTCTCTCTCTCTCTCTCTCTCTCTCTCTATATATATATATATATATATATATATATATATATATATATATATATATATATATATATATATATATATATATATACATAATTTTTTTTTTTTTTTTTATGGAGCCCAAATGACAAAAAAAAAAAAAAAATGTATATATATATATATATATATATATATATATATATATACATATACATATCAGGCTGCAAATGTATTAATTGGCTGGTCTGGTCTTGGAAAGTAGTCATACGGACACCTTAAAGAAAAGTTTTATAATGCTTCTGTGCAGTTTTTAAAGATCTGTTTTTTCTCATTTTATCTGAATGGGGAAAAGGTTACCATAACAAAGAAATTTTTCCCCTTTTGTAGTCAATAGAAGAAAATTATTGGTTTTATATATATATATATATATATATATATATATATATATATATATATATATATATATATATATATATATATTATAATATTCATTTATTTATTTATTTTTAATGATGTATTTCTTTAGACAAACATAAAGTATTATAACATAACTTAACTGAAATTATTAACATTTATTACAATTGGCCTTAATATTGGCTATAAATGTATCTATGCTTTGTATTTCACTTATAGGAGGTGGTATACAGTTTACACACTGTGGTGAAGAAATACACCAGGGTTTTTGCTGAGGAGGAAGGGAAGCCACAGCACTGTGAATACTAGCAGCACAAAAGTACACAGCACTGTCATCGGATGCAAGTCTCTCTAGTTTCAAAACGCTGTTTTTATTTGCATTGCCTCCCAGAGTTAATTTTTTTTGGAATTTATCCTCAACTGAATCACTAGAACCCAAAAGATATCCAAGCAGCTCCAAACTTTCTCCACGTTTTTGCTTGTACCAGAGCATGACATCGTAAGATGAACTATGAGAACAGTGGAGGTCTTCAGATTGTCCAGGATCTCTGATCAGGTCTTTGGGAGTCTGATGGATATCTTGACTATTGGAAAAACCTGCAAAAATTTTGGAAACATGTTAATAATTTCATACATAATACATTTATTGAATAATTATTTATTCATTTTTATTTTTAATAATAAGAATAATAAAAAAAATATATATATATTAGCAATACTTAGCTATTTATTAAATAGTGTGTTAAACAATGACTTCACAAAAAATGGGAAGGATGAGCATAGTCAAATATTTTCTACCTGAGAGACAGATGAGAAAAGAAACACTGAGGACAGTCCTGATCATGTTCACTTGAATGTTCAAAGAAGAGATGTGTGTGTGGATCAACCTTCACGTCACCTTCTTATTACCATAGTGTGATTGATGACTGTAATAGTAAGTTGGGTTTCCTAAGAAAGGGTTAACACCACCTCCTGCTGTTCATGTGTCATATTTGAGTTGAAATAATTAAAAGTAAAATAGTCATACAAAATAGTCATACAAAAAAAATAAAAAAAAATTTTTTTCAACCTAATGTGTAAAGATAATTTTGTGATCATTTACGAAATTAATGGGTGATCTTGCAGTGTCTATATAGAAAACACAACCAGTCACATTTAAGGCATGTTGTAAAGAAAATGTATTCGGGTTTTGCTATTAATTTGGTTATTTTTAAACGGAATGTGTCAAAAAGAATGTGCTCAGTGAGCTGTGAGTTGCAAAATACATAAAGATCTACAGTAAGTCCTTTTATAAGGCTGTATTTTGACAGACTGGATGTGTTGAACACGAGTGCCATCTGTCTGTGTGATCTTTTATATCAGTTGTCATGACAGATTAAAAAGGGGGTTTTTGTACATCTGTGAAATGATTCTGCTTCACTGTGTTCACTCACGGCACACAAATACAGCGCATTGTCATCAGACTCCAGATTCTTCACAGTGAGAACACCCTGCGCAGGAGATTTATGAGTGACTGAATATTTCGTTTGTTCCAGCTTTCCAAATTCCACCACGTCAAAACTTGTTGTGTACACTATGAGCTCCATGGTCTGTCCTTGATGTTGGCGGAACCAGTACATTCTGTTAAAAGTATCACCTTTTCTGTGACTACAGATGAGACTGGCATTTTCCTTAACAGGTAACATAACATTTGGAGATTGTGTAACAGCATTTACATCTGCAAAACCTGACAAAAGAAGTATGGAATATACAGATAAGAATACTCAACAGTAAACATGAGTGCAAATCAGATTTGATTTCAATGCTTTTTTGTTGATTTTTTCAAATACCTGTGATCCACTGAAGTGATATGATCAGAAAAACTAACCCTGGATTCATATTTGCACTTGGTTTCAATATACGTAATGCCAACAGCATGACCATTTCTGATTTTACAAGACTAAATGTGACATGTCTTATGAGCTGTCATTAACCGGAGAGGTGTTACCACTGAATCTGGGTTTTCATTACATCAAAAGGGGTGTAGAATATTCTGGGTGTGTTCAAAATCCACAACTACAGGAGCAGAGCAAATATAAGTATGTGTGGATGCAAAGAAGCTTGCTTTATCAAATAATATCTGCAAAGAGGAAATCAATGGAAACTGAATGGCTGGAAGCAGTTAAAGGGATGGTTTGTCACAAAATTTAGTCTATTATCTACATACCCTCATTTAAGCTCCAAATCTGTATAATCATGATTTATATGGAAACTATTATTTTAACAACATTTGTGTAGCAAAAGCCATTTGCCCAATTTATATTTCAAATGATATATACTGTAGATGCACTAAATAATGGTGTTTTGATTGTGCAAGTAAATACAGCTGTGCAAAGTAAACACTGAGAAGTAAACAAAGTGGTCTGTGTTTTGCATTTTAATTCTGAATTGTTATTGAGCAATGCAATAACATTTAAAAGTGATTAGTGCAACATAATTTGAACATAAATTAATCAAGAGCCATATACTGTACATGTGGTTTCTTGTTTAACATTAATGTGAGCCAGAGTTGAAGGTCCGTGATGGTCTGGCTTTGTTTGTAACACTGTGACATGTTAGTATATTGTATATTGTGAGAACATTTCATCTCAGAAAAACTCATCTTCTTTCCTCAGGAGATCAGAAGGAGTCTGGAGAACACGCATACTGACTGTAGGAAGAAATATAAATGAATAAAATCAAATGAAATTCAATGATACGATGTATCAAAACAATACTAGATGGCTGATTATTACCTGCATGTATTTAGTATGAACTGTTGAAGTTTTCAATTCCGAAGGATGCAAATATTAGCAGGAAATTCAACCAAAACCTTCAGCAGGTGCTTAGAGCTGCTGTGGTTAATTGTGCAGCACTGCTGCTTTCAGAGCTTTATGTATTGTGGCATGACTGCTCATCACACTGTGGAAACTAGCTGCACAGTATACATTGCACCATCACTTGTCATGATCCTGCCCTCGTGTCCTTGATTTTTCCTAGTCTTGAGGCAGGATCATGACAGACCCTTGTTTTGTGTACAAGCGCATGGCCTTGTCTTTGGGCCATGTGCTTGTGTTGTCTCGTTCCCTTGCCCCGCCCCCCTTGTTAACCTAGTCGTGTCTTGATTGTCCTATCTGTAACACCTGTCGTGTCTTGATTAGTACCCCTATTTAGATCTCCTAGTGTGCTCTGTCTTGCGTCGGTTCATTGTCATTTGTGATTGTACCTTGTCCTGGAAACTCCTTGAAGTCTTTTGTCCTGCAGTGAGTGTTTGTTAGTAGTTAGTGTTCAGTCTTTGTTTACCTTGTTTTTGTGTTTTGGAGAATTATTTAGTGTTTACCCTAGCCCTTGTTTTCCCCCTCGTGGGTTTTGTTTTCCCCTTTTTTGTATTTAATAAACCCTTTGTTTTGAGAATCCCTGTCTGCACCTGAGTTCCTCCCTTACCAATACCTGACAGAATGAACCGACCACCAAGGAACTCAGCAGGCAGGAGGGCCTCTGAGCTTCAGCGTCAGGCGGAGTTCCGGAGGCTGTGCTGGACGTCATCCCCCGCCGACAGGAAGGGGGTCACCCTCCCATACTCGCCTGAGGGGGAATGGGTCCTCCGTAATTATGCCCGGCTGTGGGAAAGCATCTCCCAGGAGGAGCCACAGAGGTCCCCTCCACCTACCCAGCTGCCAACGATCCCTGAGGGTCGTGTCCTGGCCGTGGCAACCCTGGGGGATCAGGCAAGCCCCCCCCAGAGTCCTGAGGTGCCTCCCACACCCGTCGGTCTCCCCGGGAAGCGAGGGAGACGGTTATCGTGGGAGTCTGCCTCGGAATCGTCGGAGTCAGCCCTGCCAGAGACCGAACTCCCCCAACCCGCCTCTGACCCAGCTGTGGTCTCTGCACCGCGCCCAAGGAGGAAGAGGAGGAAGAGGGGGCCTGCCGGTCCTGTGACCCTGTCTCCTCCAGTGCCAGCAGCGGAGAGCGCTGGCGTGCCCGTGCCAGCAGCGGAGAGAGCTGGCGTGCCCGTGCCAGCAGCGGAGAGAGCTGGCGTGCCCGAGCCAGCAGCAGTGAGCGTGCCCGAGCCAGCAGCGGTGAGCGTTGGCATGCCCGAGCCAGCAGCGGTGAGCGTGCCCGAGCCAGCAGCGGTGGGCGTGCCCGAGCCAGCAGCGGTGGGCGTGCCCGAGCCAGCAGCGGTGGGCGTGCCCGAGCCAGCAGCGGTGGGCGTGCCCGAGCCAGCAGCGGTGGGCGTGCCCGAGCCAGCAGCGGTGGGCGTGCCCGAGCCAGCAGCGGTGAGCGTGCCCGAGCCAGCAGCAGTGAGCGTGCCCGAGCCAGCAGCAGTGAGCGTGCCCGAGCCAGCAGCAGTGAGCGTGTCCGAGCCAGCAGCAGTGAGCGTGTCCGAGTCAGCAGTGGTGAGCGCTAGCGTGCCCGAGCCGGGAAAGAAAGCTGTATGCAAGTCGGCAGTCGTGAGAGCGGAGGAGAGAGCCGCGGCCGACTCTGCAGCAAAGACTCTTGTACAGTCGGTTTCATCTCATAAGGAGATGCCAATTGTCCTAGCTGCTAAAGCATTTTCTGATTATTTGTCCCGTCTTGTCCAAATTTTGGAAATCCCCGTCAGTCCTGTCTTGTCCCCTGACCCTGTCCCCAGAAGTCCCAAATGTCCAGCCGTTGCCTCCCCGTGTCCTGTTGATGTGGCCCCGTGTCCTGTTGATGTGGCCCCGTGTCCCGTTAATGTCCCCCCGTGTCCAGTAGATGTTGTCCCCCCGTGTCCAGTAGATGTTGTCCCCCCGTGTCCAGTAGATGTTGTCCCCCCGTGTCCAGTAGATGTTGTCCCCCCGTGTCCAGTAGATGTTGTCCCCCCGTGTCCAGTAGATGTTGTCCCCCCGTGTCCAGTAGATGTTGTTCCCCCGTGTCCAGCTGTCGTCTCCCCGCGTCCCGTAAGTCTTGCCCCGCGTCCCGTAAGTGTTGCCCCGCGTCCCTTGTCTGCTCCTGTCATGTCCCCTGTCAGTTGTCCTGAGACCCCTCCCCGCCCCTCACCACCCAGACCTGCCCGTACCCCCCGTCGTCAGCCTTCATCCTGTCCTCCTAAGATTCCTACCCCACCCCCCCCGCCCTGGTCTGTCCCCCATGAACTTTGTGGTCCCGCCCCCTCCCCTTCCCTGTTTGTTTTTTTTGATTTGTCACCCTAACCCTGCCATTGTGTTTTCATGTTTGCCTTTGTTATTATTAGTCATGTCTTGTTGGTTTGTGTCTGTGTCCCAGTCTGTCATGTCAGTCATGTCCCGTGTTTGATGTTCCCTTGAGGAGCGTCTGGAAGCCGCTCCTTAAGGGAGGGGTTCTGTCATGATCCTGCCCTCGTGTCCTTGATTTTTCCTAGTCTTGAGGCAGGATCATGACAGACCCTTGTTTTGTGTACAAGCGCATGGCCTTGTCTTTGGGCCATGTGCTTGTGTTGTCTCGTTCCCTTGCCCCGCCCCCCTTGTTAACCTAGTCGTGTCTTGATTGTCCTATCTGTAACACCTGTCGTGTCTTGATTAGTACCCCTATTTAGATCTCCTAGTGTGCTCTGTCTTGCGTCGGTTCATTGTCATTTGTGATTGTACCTTGTCCTGGAAACTCCTTGAAGTCTTTTGTCCTGCAGTGAGTGTTTGTTAGTAGTTAGTGTTCAGTCTTTGTTTACCTTGTTTTTGTGTTTTGGAGAATTATTTAGTGTTTACCCTAGCCCTTGTTTTCCCCCTCGTGGGTTTTGTTTTCCCCTTTTTTGTATTTAATAAACCCTTTGTTTTGAGAATCCCTGTCTGCACCTGAGTTCCTCCCTTACCAATACCTGACATCACTTGCTTCAAAGTTTTAGGATTTTTAAGGAACCATTCTTGGTTCCATGTCCCTCCAACTGGATTTTTTATTCCAGATATATCCTAGTAATGTAAATTCAGGGCTTGTTTGTGCTGCTTGTACCAGAGAATCATGGTGTAGGTTGATAGTGGAGAACCGGGGCGAAAGTAACACGGGACGAAAGTAACAAAGCGATTTTCTCCGAGCCTCTTTCTGCATTTGCATTCCCAGCTATGACAGCATGTTCAGCATGCAATCATTGACGGAGCTGAGAAATATCATGTGATTTCCTCATCGTTTCCCGAAGTTAGGTCCGTAAAACTGTTTTCGAGTACAAAACGTAAATTATTGAAGCGGTAATTTTTTTTTTATTAGTCGTGTTGTTTTTCTTGTTTCATGTGTCAAAGTAATGATCAATCTACAGGTTATTTAGTGCTTTAACACATCCTAAAGTTTGCATTTTTCAATTTTTTTTAATATAAAATCGAGTTTAAAGGTCAGGAGTAATTCTGTAGAATTTTTTTATTATTATATAAAAATACATTGAAATTTACAATAAAAAAATACAGTCAGATTTTAAGACATCTGATGAAACTTAAACTTAAATTTAAAATGAAAATATGAAAACTTTTACTTTTGCTTAATTATATTATTAACTATGATATACAATATTTACCTGTATGCCAAAATAGTAAGACAATAATAACTTTGATCATGTTGGTTTAGACTGGAAAAATAGTCTGGGGAAGAAAAAAATTCAGTTCGATATAATTCCTCATTTCGATGTAGTGTTGCAACATGACCACGCCCTTAGAAATTTGTTTACAGATTTGATTATGGACACTTAGCGCCTCCTACACAAAGGTTTTACAACAATTTCCTGCCATGCATGTAGAGATTCAAGAGAAATTTTCCTCACAATTTTGAGATATTGTAGCAAATATTAAAATACTTGCAGAAAATGTAAGTACTTTAATGCAGTACCTTAATCAAAAATGTGTATGTTTTATTTAAAAAGGTTTCAATTAATTTCTCCTACAGAACGATTTGCAGATGTTAAGATTTTTTGAATGTCAATACTGAAAAGCATCATCACTTATAGTATTAAAAAGAGCAACCACTGCCATACAACCAATATTATGACGGCCTGCTTATAAATATACTTTAAATATATGTTGTGTGATTTAAAAAAGATTTTTACTCTATAATAATAGGACTATAACATCAAAGATAAATAAAGTCTCATTGTACTTAGTCCCATATATATGTATCTCTCTTGTTAGTGCTAGCAATGAATCGAGTTTAATTCAACAAAACAAGGAGCACTACTGATTTGATATGAGAGAGAGGCAGTGAATTCATGAACTGTGATAGTACCCCCTCCCCTAGGAATGCCTCCTGCCATTCCTTTACGGACTTACCTGTCGATTGTAATCATCGAGCAGGGAGTAATCCAGAATGTCCCTAGCATGAGCCCAACTTCTTTCCTCTGGACTGTAACCCTCCCAAGTTTGAGTCAGACTGCTACCAGACTAATGATCTTGGTGACAGTGAACAGGCCAATAACTTAAGGCGCCTATTTGTTAGATACGGATCGGAGAGGAATGTTCTTAGTAGAAAGCCACACCTTTTTGACCAAAGATGTATACGGGAGGTTTCGACCTGTGGCGATCGGCCTTAGCCTTGGTGTGCGCCCCCACCCAGAGAAGAGTCTCACAGGCTCATGAACGCATGAGCGGAGAAGACCGCGACCTCGGATTCCATACTGGAAAAAAGTGGTGGATGGTAACCTAAACTACATTCAAATGACGAGAGGCCAGTGGATGACACTGGTAACGAATTGTGGCCGTACTCCGCCATCAAGAGTTGTTGACTTCAGTTGGAAGGATTCTTGGAAACCAAACTCTCTCCAAATCCTGGTTGGCTCTCTCGGTTTGTCCATTACTTTGGGATGAAACCCCGAAGATAAACTGACACTCGCCTCCAGTAGTTTACAAAACTTGGGACCCCTGTCAGAAACCACGTCCATTGGGAGGCCATGTAAACGACAGACGTGATCTATAACAGTTACTGCCGTCTCCTTGGCAGATGGTAATTTAGGCAAGGGAATAAAATGAACTACCTTCGAGAACAGGTCAACGGCCGTCAAAACAACCGTCTTGACCTGGGAGTGTGGGAGGGTGGTAATAAAATCCAGTGCGATGTGGGACCAGGGTCTCGAAGGCACTGACAGCAGTTGAAGTAACCCATCTGGGGGTCGATGGAAGTCTTGACCAGTGGCACATACCGAGCAAGCCAAGACAAAACTGCGGATGTCGCGAGTCATTAATGGCCACTAGAATCGTTGCTTTAGCAAAAAACTTTTGCGGTTAACACCTGGATGGCATGCTATGCTGGAACAATGTCCCCACTGAATGACGTCAGACCGATACCCCTTTGCCACAAACA
The DNA here is from genome assembly GCF_023724105.1 of Carassius gibelio. Lineage (NCBI taxonomy): Eukaryota > Metazoa > Chordata > Actinopteri > Cypriniformes > Cyprinidae > Carassius > Carassius gibelio. The sequence continues at coordinate 7,277,856 of NC_068412.1, read as the reverse complement.
ACCGATTCGGTGGGCAATCGGGCAGAGGCGTTACCCTTTCTAAGGCCAACATTACTTTCAATTAAATCTCCCACCTGATAGTGGAGACAATTAGGGTCTTGTGTAAAATACACTCGGGAGTGGGCGGGCATTCAGATTGATCAAAAATGTGAGACAAGGAGTCGGGTTTGATATTCTTGGAACCCGGAGAGAGAGAGAAAAGTCAAAAACCCCTGAAAAAAAACCCCACCTAGCCTGCCTAGAGTTGAGTCTTTTGGCAGTTCTGATATATTGTAGGTTCTTGTGATCGGTCCATACTATAAAAGGTACACCTGACCCTTCTAACCAGTGCTCCTTTCCTCCAGTGCTAACTTGACTGCCAACATCTCTCTGTTACCAATGTCATAGTTACTTTTGACAGGTTATAAATTATGAAACATACCTTTATTTTATTTATATAGCGCTTTAAACAAAATTCATTGCGTCAAAGCAACTGAACAACATTCATTAGAAAAACAGTGTGTCAATAATGCAAAATGATAGTTAAAAGCAGTTCATCATTAAATTCAGTGATGTCATCTCTGTTCAGTTACATAGTGTCTGTGCATTTATTTGCAATCAAGTCAACGATATCACTGTAGATGAAGTGACCCCAACTAAGCAAGCTAGAGGCGACAGCGGCAAGGAACCGAAACTCCATCGGTGACAGAATGGAGAAAAAAACCTTGCGAGAAACCAGGCTCAGTTTGGGGGCCAGTTCTCCTCTGACCAGACGAAACCAGTAGTTCAATTCCAGGCTGCAGCAAAGTCAGATATTCTAGGTATTCTCAAATTGCCTGAGTTTTGAGAACGTAGCGGACGTAGAGGAGTATAATGTAAAAGGAGCTCATTCAAATACTGAGTTGCAAAACCATTCAGGGCTTTATAAGTAATAAGCAATATTTTAAAATCAATACGATATTTGATAGGGAGCCAGTGCAGTGTTGACAGGACCGGGCTAATATGGTCATACTTCCTGGTTCTAGTAAGAACTCTTGCTGCTGCATTTTGGACTAGATGTAGTTTGTTTACTAAGCGTGCAGAACAACCACCCAATAAAGCATTACAATAGTCTAACCTTGAAGTCATAAATGCATGGATTAACATTTCTGCATTTGACATTGAGAGCATAGGCCGTAATTTAGATATATTTTTGAGATGGAAAAATGCAGTTTTACAAATGCTAGAAACGTGGGTTTCTAAGGAAAGATTACGATCTCTGCGTGGTCTGCGTGGCTCTGCGTAGCTTGGTACTCTGCGTGTACATATGATCACTGCAGAAACCAAAACATGCAGTGCTGTGAATTAAATACAGAAAGACACTTCTAGTTGGAAATGATTATGTCATCTCTGGGGACACCGACAAAAAATTAGTGAGTCATAGAAATTCCAAAAAAAAAAAAAAAGGTTAAAAGAGAAAATCATAATTAACAGTAATGGTTTTCTCTTGTTATCATCCAAGCCAATAATAATAATAATAATAATAATAATAATAATCCTTTAAAAGTGTATTCATTTTAAAATCGTTAAATTGTGTATATTTTTCAATAATGTCCAGATTTAGCATTACCAGAGAAAGTGCTCCCTCTACTGTTCTGGGAGGCTAACTATGAGGTCAAAATGTGGTGGGATTTTTCTGTTCTCACATGGGATTCCTCAAACACTCTTTTGTGTGCATGTTATTTAACAAGATAACTCACCTCAATGTTGGGAGCAAATCAAACCCTGAGCCATTTGCAGGTGATGCAGAGCTGGTGCAGAAGAACAGATTAGAGAGCTTTTTGTATTAAGGTTTCATTGTCTATATCACTGTGTAACTTGCTGCACAGAAATACACTGCGCTGTCTTGTGGTGTGAGGTTGATGATAGTCAGAGTGCCACTTTTTGATGCATCTCCCTCCAATTTGATCTTGTCTTTAAATTCAGGCTCAATATTCTCATCAACATAAAGGTATCCCATCAACTTAAGTCCAGGCATGTCCTGACTCTGTTTGTACCACAGCATTTGGTCGTAGTCCTGTATACTGTGAGAACAGACGATAACAGCCAATTCATTTTGGTTCTTTATGAGGTCATCAGGACTCTGGAGAACCGTTTTTGCATGATTTGTCACTGTCCATGAAACAAGATAACATTGTTCTGGTTAGAAATGTTTGAAATAAAATGATCATGATAACATGGAAGTAACATTTTTGTTAATCATCATTTGCACAACGTATTTTTTTACTATTACCTGTAAGCCACAAAAGACATGCAGATCTGATTAGGAAAGTGTTCATTGTGTCAGCTCTTTGTAACAAATTGAGTACTTCTGATATGATGAAGTACAGGCACAAGAGAGAGGAAATGATGTCATCTTCATGGAACAGTTTCAATTTCAAGAGATTTATTTTGGAGATTATTTGAATACCAATACAGCAAGTTTTCAAAACAAAACATAAATTAAGGTGGATCACCGTCTCCACCAAGCTTTACAGATGAGATTGTATGCTTTGGATCATTTGCAGTTCCCTTTTTTTCTCCGCACTTTTGCTTTCCAATCACTTAGATAAAGTTAATCTGTGTCTTATCTGTCCATCAACTCTGTTCCAAAACTCTACTGGTTGCTGATGTCGCCGGTAGTTTCCAAACTCTTGATTTCTTCATGCCCTTTGTTTTTCCTGTAGTTCTAATTGGCTTCCTCGTCTTCATCCTGGTTTGTGTGTGTCATCATTGAATGCAAGACTTAGAAAGCAAAAGCAATGGATAAAACTGATACGACACATTCCCTGCTTTTAATATCTAAAGAATTAATGCAACAGAACACAGCTGAACACTCCGAAAGACCTGTGATGCAACTGTTCCAATACTTATAATCTCATCAGATAGGGAGAGGAAACTCTAAAAGTATTGATCTTCTTAGCTGGTAAAACATCTTTGTGTTGAATCACCCACTAATAAAATGTGACATTCTGTATTTTTGTCTGATATTCATCTTTAAATCATATTTACAGATTTATTGACTCCACAGCAAACAGAAAAAAATTCTCAGAAAAACTCTCAGCAACCGTTTTATTGGCCACAAATGTATTCTGCTAAGAATCTTCATATTGTGGTTTGGTGTAAGAGGTTGTGAATGTTATGAGTCTCATAGTTTGTCCTTGTCACTGTCTGTACCAGTACATCTGTCTGTAGCTTGAACCCTTATTGTGTCTGCAGTTCATGTGAACAGAACTGAACAAATCCTTTATTACAACAAACTTTAAACCATTTGAACTAATGTTTCATTTAAAAAAAAAAATAATGTTTTAAAATATTATTAAATGAAAATTTACAACTCCTTTTATTTTTGCTAAAGTTAAAATATGGACAAACATGATATTCCTTGAAAACAATGGTAAATATATATATATATATATATATATATATATATATATATATATATATATATATATATATATATATATATATATATATATATATATATATATATATATATATTATTGTTGTTATTCTAACTTTGAAGTACATTGTAAAATGCTGTTATATTTCTGTCATAATTTCAAGATGAATAGAACTTTTATTTTGAAGGGTTGTAGCGGACCTGTGTGTTTGACAATATGAGCGCTGCACATTTCGAAGTCAGGCGCTGTCAGATTTGTGTACTGCGGTTACTGAAGAAACTGTTTTCTCCAATTCCAAAAGTGTCACTGGCAGAGATTGAATCTGTATTTTTTTTTTATCAGCCCATCTGCTGTTTTTGTTCAGACAATATGAAAATTGATAAATATTTTTAAGCAGAAAACATGCAGTTGTAAGTGTGAACATGGATCGACAATAATTATAAAAATCGAAAACAAATGAGACACTAAGATATACATTTTAATAAATTTATATAATGCTTTGATAATAGTCGTGTAAATTAATATAAGAATGTATAATTTTGACTCCTCCCTTAAAAATGGTGTAAAGGCTGAAATGTGAAGTATAAACCTCTTCTTTTTGTTTGTTTTTTTTAGTTTTTTTTACCTGTATCTGAAATGTAACTCGTGTTTTTTACGGTCATTTTAAGGTTTAATATATTACCACAGACAAATAACTACACATATACAATGATTAGCTGTCTTATCAGTGTAAAACAAACACACATAATAAACATTACCAATAATAAAATAAATTATATTACACATGGTTACCTGTGAGGCACACTAGAGAAACACAAACACTTGTAATGATGCTAGTCATCTTTCCTTTTAGTGACAGTGCTGTAAATTAAATGCATCTCTGAAGGGACTGACAATAAATGAGTTATAGAAATTACAGTGCTGTTTGGATTTAGCATTACTGGATAAACAGCTCCCTCTACTGTTCTGGGATGATGAGTATAAAACTTGACTGAATGAAGTCAAACTATAGCTAGATATTTCTGTTCTCATGGGATTCCTCAAACACTCTTAGAATCTGCTGTACATGACTATACAGGGAAACATGTTCTCACGTCAATGTTGGCAGCAAATCAAACCTTGAGCTCTTTGCAGGTGATGCAGAGCTGATGCAGAAGAACAGATTAGAGAGCTTTTTGTATTAAGGTTTCATTGTCTATATCACTGTGTAATATGCTGCACAGAAATACACTGCGCTGTCTTGTGGTGTGAGGCTGTTGAAAGTCAGAGTGCCACTTTTCTTTGCATCTCCCTCCAATTTGATCTTGTCTTTAAATTCAGGCTCAATATTCTCATCAACAAAAAGGTATCCCATCAGCTTGAGTCCAGGCATGTCCTGACTCTGTTTGTACCACAGTATTTGGTTGTAGTTCTGTATATTGTGAGAACAGACGATAACAGCCAATTCATTTTGGTTCTTTATGAGGTCATCAGGACTCTGGAGAACAGTTTTTGCATGATTTCTCACTGTCCATGAAGAAAGATAACATTGTACTGATTAGTAATGTTTGAAATAAAATGATCATTGTAACATGGAAGAAACATTTTTGTTAATCATCATTTGAAGAACATATTTTTAACTATTACCTGTAAGCCACAACAGACATGCAGATCTGATTAGGAAAGTGTTCATCCTGTCAGCTCTTTGTAATAAAGTGAGTACTTCTGCTATGATGAAGTATAGGCACAAGAGAGAGGAAGTGATGTCATCTGTACAGTACAAGGACAGTGAAAGATCAGTCCTAAAGGTTGATTATACATTCAACATTAGCATAGCTATTTCTACTCACAGAAGACTGAGTTTGCACTTTGCACATTTGAAATTGGTTTTGAACACAATAAGTGTCATAATGTTTGTGTGTGCAAAACTGTGAACATAACTCTCACTTTTTAACCTTTAAAACACTTGGAATTTATGAAATATCACTGATAGCTCAGACATAAAACAATTTCAAGAGATTTATCTATTAAGAGACAAACATTGTAGCAAGTTTTGCAACAAAACATAAATTATGATCATAATTGTATTTTGGCCATATTTGTTTATTACCTGATATGCAGAACATTTATATTTATATAAATAAATAAAAATGTCAAAACAATTAATATGCTAATATAAAAAGTACTTCTTTATGACTCATCTAACATTGTTGTTGCACTTCACTGTAGTTTTATCAGTATTATTGGTACTGAATCAAAACATAAATATTATTTTCTACTGAAAGAATATATTGGGTCCTAACTGGTAAAACCTGGGAGAACAGGAAAAAAATTGTAAAATAAGATTCAAACTGCACATGAGTGTGTATACATATGTTATACAGAGACTCAGACTGTGCATGCTTTTGATTTACAGAAAGTGGACAATGATAATGATTCTGCATCATTCATTAAACTGTCTTCCAAACAGCTCTATTTGTTTTGCTTTGTGAGTAGGCAGAAAAATTTATTGAATCACACTGCCCCCTGTTGATAGATAATTATCTCTCATTTGAAGACACCTGTTTTTTGTACAGCTCTCCCCAGAGTTTGATTCACTGTGGTTTCACTCACTGAACAGAAATACGTGGCACTATCATCCGGCTGCAAATTGTTAACAGTCAGAGATCCACTATCAGCAGCCTTTTTATTGGCCACAAATTTATTCTGCTCAGAATCTTCATATTCTGGTTCGGTGTAAGAGGTTGTAAATGCTATGAGTCTCATAGTTTGTCCTTGTCGCTGTCTGTACCAGTACATCTGTCTGTAGCTTGAACCCATACTGTGTGTACAGTTCATGTGAACAGAACTCTTCTTTTGTCCCCAAAGAATCTTAGGCTCTTGTATAACCTTGTCAACACCTAATGCTCCTGTAGAAAAATCACTGTTTAATATGGCTAAAACATAAGATTAGATTGTTTCAATTACTATGGAGGTATTTGTGATTTTGAAAGAGATTTTGATACCTTGACTGCAGTGCAGTAACAGAATCCATGAAATAATGGCCCTGGTCATGTTGAGTTTGGTGGGGTCTACAGTGAGTCCCAACCTTTCAAAAGATTCAAGATCAAGCCATTGCTGAACAGGAAATTACATCATAGGTTATAAAAGCACAGGGGGAAAGCAGTATAAACAGGAAACATGAAATATTAACAGCTCAGAAAAAAACATCAGTCCACGGCCAATTGTATTGTTAAGCTCAATGACAGCCATCTGTCAAGAAAAGTTCATAGGCTGGCTTCAGTTTGCATAAAGTAGTACATACTGTAAAGTACTCCTGATATACATTTGAGGTGGTGGAGAAATGAAGATTCTGCATACATCTATCTGTAAAATGTTTCACGGCTGAACTATTGATTTGTGTGAGTGAGTTTATGCAATACAGCAAATTTGGTAAAACATTCTGTACATTTATGGAATCACATTGCCCCCTGTTGATCACTGTTACTGTAATTGTGTATGGCAGCTGTTTTTGTTCTACTCTTGCCAAACTTCACAGGACTTTGTGCTGTTTGACTGAGCAGAAATAGACTATCATCTGACTCCACATTGTGCTCAAAGAGCTTGTTTAACACAATTAGAGTCATAGTTTGTCCTGGGCGCTGTCGATACCAGTACATCTGGTTGAATGTAAAATTATTTTTATTTGAGCAGTTCATCTGAACAGAACTCCCTTTTACTGCCAATAAAACACTTGGTTTCTATTATGGTTTAATTTCTTTCATGGAGATTGAGTTTGAATACCTTGGCTCCAATGTAGAAGCAGGATGAACAGAATAATGCTCCTTATCATGTCATGTTGAGGCTGGATCAGTCAAATCATGATCTGTGATGAAAAACATTTTAGTTGGCAGTACAGGACATCATTATCATGCCTGAGCAAAATTGTACACAGACACAAATTATTAGTCAAGTCACCTTTATTTATATGTAACGGGGCGTGTTTTAGAACTACAAATCCCATTAGCCTCAGTTCTATAAAAGGAAGTAAGGAGATTTGTTCGTTTACTTCCGCCTTTGTTCCGTTGAAGATTTATGAATGAAAGTCGCGGCAGATCTAAGGTATGCCGTTATACATGTTAGATAAGTATGTCTTGCACACGTAGATGTTAAATAATGCGCTGCCCCTCTGTGTGTTGTACGTCTTCCTGGTCATTGAAATTGAAGTCGCAGCTTGTCTGTGTTGCATGGTGGCAATCGACCAAATGTGTAAGGATCGTTGGTGCTGTCATACATCAAATATTGGAACGTTGTTGAGTGCTGAACATATGATGCATCATTTAGGAGGTAGTAGTTTTATTTCCCGATGATTGTGTGGCCATGGGTATTTAACACATGCTTATTGATCATGTTATTTGTTTATTTATTTAGTATTTTGGCTGGATGGTTGCCTGAGTGTCATAAACCAAAATAACGGATGGTAGAGGTATTATTTTTATTTTTTTAAAGGGAGTTTTAAATGTGTTTTAATGATTTTAATATTTTTCTTGAATGAATGTTTTATTTCTTTTAAAAATGTTTTGGGTGTGTGATTTCCTTTTGTATTATATAAATATCTTTTTAGTAATGGGTTGTTTTCCCTTACAGGGGTGCACGATTACCGTTTATTTTTAGGGTGAATTATTAAGATTGTTTGTGTTCTTTTTTTTTTTTTGGTTGGATGTTGGACCGGAGTGGGCTAAGGGAGAACTGAGGTCACACTAAAGACAAAAAAAGGGATGAAGTAGAACATTGTTATTTTACAGTGTTGCCTTATTTGTCCTATTTGCATTACCCACTGTTAATACGGTTGTTTGTTGTGTTTCTTTGTTGTAGATTTCTTTTGACCTGACGGTGGCTGCGGGGTTGCCTTCACTGGTGGATAGCAGTGGTGTGGTGGTTTGGTCACTTTATTTTTTCTTCCCTTTAGGCTTGCAGTGTGATTGCCGTGAGCTTGATTGCAGTGGGAGCACGGTTGCCATTTCCGTTTTTTCACAATCTAGGTAACCTGTGGCCATCTGTAGGTCTTGTTTCTTTATTTTTGATTGTTTTTGTTTACATTTTTCCTTTGTGGGTAATTGCATTGAAGGTCTGCTATATCTGTTTAACATGTTCATGTTTGTTTTCTTTGTAATTATATTTTCTTTTGAATAAAATGTTTGTTTATTGAAACTTCACTACTGCCTTCTGCCTGCTCATTTCCCTCGTTTGGGTCATGATTTCACAGTTGGCGTAGTCGGCAGGGTAGTTGAGCCTGAACCTAAGGTTAGATTCCAGGAATCTTCAGAGCTAAAAGAAGTTAAAGAAATGTTAAAGCAGCAACAAGTACAAATAAACGAGCTTACTCAGCGTCTTGAAAGCTTTATGTCTCAAAAGAATGAGTCCTCTGTCACGTCATCTAGGCAAAATAGTTCACGACGATGCCTTTGTTGTAATCGAGTTGGGCATATAGCTAGATATTGTCGACAACCCTGGCCTATAGATTCAAACTCTAGGTCACCTCAAGTGACTGTGAATGAGACATTGGTGGAGGAGCCTGATAGTGTAGTATCCCCTACTGTTTTGAGTCATACTGTGGAGGGGGGTAGGGAAGTTTCACAGACACCTGTTTGCCATACTATTGTACAACGTCTTGTAGGCAAATGTCCTATTGTTACTGTGCAGATGGGGGGAGTAGATATTTCCGGTTTATTGGACACAGGGTCAATGGTGACCACAATAACAGAGTCATTTTTTGAAGTATTTCCGACAGTTAGGAGCAAATACACTTAAAAAAAAAAAAGTAATTGGCTTCAATTAAAAGCAGCCAATGGTCTTGAAATACCATATGTGGGATATTTTGAAACCGATGTGACTGTGTTGGGGCAAATTCTTCTAGGACAAGGTATTGATGATGGGGGTCTGCCTGCTGGGGTGTTAATTTCACCTGCTTTGTTGCAGTGTATTCAAGGAATAGTCCAGATACCAGTGGTTAATGTTAGCACAGAACCCCTATATTTACCATCAAGAATTAGATTGGGTAGTCTGGTTAGTGCTGAGGTAGTGATACAATCAGATCAAGATGTTTTTTTAAGGAAGATTTATCTTGTGACTCTAATACCATGATGTTCAGTGTCAAACTATTACAACAGCCTCCAACATTGACATTGAAGGTTTAGAATTGCAGGGACTTTCAGAGACTGAGAAGGAGGCCGTTAGAAGACTTTTAATAAAATATTTGGATGTTTTTGCTAAGAATGATAGTGACCTGGGGTGAACAACCTTAATTGATCATGAAATCCCGTTAGTAGATAATGCACCTGTACGGCAGCGACATCGTAGAATTCCTCCCAGTCAGTTTGAGGAAGTAAAGGCACATATTAGACAGTTGCTGGACAGCCAAGTCATTAGGGAGAGTTGCAGCCCTTATGCGTCGCCTATTGTATTGGTGAAGAAAAAGGATGGCTCCCTGAGGATGTGTGTTGATTATCACCAGCTCAATTCTAGAACTCGCAAGGATGCCTATCCCTTACCAAGGATAGAGGAGTCATTTGATGCCTTGACGGGAGCAAAGTGGTTTTCAACATTGGACCTGGCTAGTGGATATAACCAGGTACCGGTTGCTGAAGCAGATCATTTTAAAACTGCCTTTTGCACCACGTTTGGGCTCTTTGAATTCAATAGGATACCGTTTGGGCTGTGCAATGCCCCAAGTACGTTTCAAAGATTAATGGAGCGGATTTTTGGGGATCAGAGTTTCCAGTCCTTATTGCTCTATTTGGATGTTATTGTTTTTTCAGCTACTGTCAAACAATTTTCATCGACTGGAGCTGGTGTTGGATCAGCTGAGACAACAGAATTTGAAGATAAAACTCAGTAAATGCTGCTTCTTCCGGTCAGAGGTACGTTATTTGGGGCATGTGGTGTCTTCCGCAGGAGTCAGTACAGACCCAGAGAAGATATCTACTGTAGCTAAGTGGGCTCGTCCGCAAACTCTTCAAGAACTTCGATCCTTTCTTGGATTTGCTAGTTACTATCGGCGGTTTGTTAATTTTTCTTGTATTGCTGGACCCTTGAATACTTTAGTTGCAGAAGTGATCAGGGGACAAAAGAGCCGACGACCAAGGATTGATCTGGGCACTAAATGGACTGACTTATGTGAAAATGTATTTCAGATTCTTAAAACTGCTTTGACCAATTCTCCAGTCCTTGCTTATCTTGGACATCGATGCAAGCCACCAAGGTTTGGGAGCTGTTCTTTCTCAAGAACATGGAGGTAAATATCGACCAGTTGCTTTTGCCAGTCGAGGTCTACGACCATCCGAACGCAATATGCAGAATTACAGCTCAATGAAGTTGGAATTTTTGGCTCTAAAGTGGGCTGTCTCTGAAAAGTTTAGAGTATTTGCTTGGTCAGAAGTGCCTGGTGTATACAGACAACAATCCACTCAGTCATTTGCAGAGCGCAAAATTGGGGGCATTGGAACGACGATGGGTGAACCAGCTTGCTGACTTTGATTTGGAGATTAAATATAAACCTGGACGTTCCAATGTTAACGCTGATGCTTTGTCTCGAAAAACTGCTGCCTCTGTACCTGAGCTGTCTATGACCACTGCTGTACCAAGGGAATTATATCGTTGTACTCATGATTGTCAACAAGTTTTAAGTGAAACCATCTCTGCTCTCCCTGAACAACCAAGAGAACATATTAGCCATTTGCAAGGATCTGATTCAGTTATTGGCCGGTTCCTTGTTTATTGGGATCGCCAAAAGCCACCAGATGCACAGGAGAGGGCATTTGAGTCATCAGAAGTACTTGAATTGGTACGGCAGTGGGCGAAGCTGGTGAAAATAGAGGGTGTTTTGTATCGGCGATTCTGGCCCCAGGATGAACATCGGGAAATTTATCAAGTTGTGTTACCAGCGGCTCTCAAGGAAAGGGTCCTTACAAGTCTGCATGATGATCATGGACATCAAGGGAATGAGCGGACGGCAAGCTTGGTGAGAACTCTGTGTTATTGGCCTGGTATGTTTATTGAAGAATGGTGTAAAAAAATGCCAGCGTTGCACCCTAGCTAAAGTGGTACGACCAAAAGTACATAGTTTCATGGGGCATTTGACTGCAGAGAGGCCATTGGATATATTGGCCATTGATTTTACTTTGCTGGAACCTGCTTCAAATGGACTTGAAAATGTACTGGTTATGACTGATGTATTCTCAAAGTTCACACAGGCTATCCCAACAAAGGATCAAACTGCATCAACAGTGGCACGTGTTCTAGTAGAATGTTGGTTCTACTTATTTGGTGTACCACGACAAATTCACTCTGATCAGGGGCGGTGCTTTGAGAGCAGACTCATTCAAGAGTTATGTAGACCGTATGGCATTTAAAAAACTCGTACTACACCTTATCGACCACAAGGAAATGGCCAATGTGAGCCTTTTAATAGAACAATGCATGACTTGTTGCGTACTCTGCCTCCAGAGGAAAAATGCCATTGGCCAGATCATCTTGCCCAAGTAGTGTATGCATTTAACACCACTGAGCACCAGGCCACTGGGTACTGTCCTTATGTTCTTATGTTCGGACGAGCCACATTTACCCCTGGACTTCATGTTAGGATTGGACAATCACCCTCACAGTGAAGTGGACTGGGTAGTGGACCATAGAGACAATCTGGAATGGATGTTCCAGGCCCAAAGGCCCAAACCCGCCTTAAGGGTGCCATAGAGCATCGTGCCCGACTAAATGACTTTAAGGTGTGCCATGAAAGGTTACAAGAAGGGCAGGTGGTGTATCAGAGAGCCCATAACATAAAAGGCAGGAATAAGATCCAAGATGCCTGGGATCCTACTCCTTATAAGGTGGTCCGGTGTCCAGATGGAAATGGAGCAGTGTATTCTATTACCCCTGTGAATGGAGGAGGTAATCTCAGACATATTCACCGTTGTGAGTTGCGTCCAGCTCATACCTCCTTGGATGATCCTGGACTTCCGGTTTTAGTGGACCATCACGAAACCTCTGAAGATGGGGACATGGTTATTGTGTCCCTATTGCCTGAGTGTACATCTGCTCATGAGAAAGTTATTAGACCTCAAGAAGAGAACATCTATCCAACTATAGTAGAGGATTGCACTAAAGAACATCAGCCGTCACAACCAGAAGTTGTAGTAAGGCATACTAAGAGGTCGACAGCTGGATGCCATGCAAATCTATATCGTCTCCCTCGGCCAGTATGTTCTAGCGAAGTCCAAATAAGTGGTCAGTTAGCTCTCCCTATGATGGGGCTGTTCAACAACAGGCCCCATGAAATGTTCCGCCCATGGTTGTAGTGTGATGTGATCGATGGGACGTCGATTTAAATTTAGGGGGGTAGATTGTAACGGGGCGTGTTTTAGAACTACAAATCCCATTAGCCTCAGTTCTATAAAAGGAAGTAAGGAGATTTGTTCGTTCATTTCCGCCTTTGTTCCGTTGAAGATTTATGAATGAAAGTCACGGCAGATCTAAGGTATGGCATTATACATGTTAGATTAGTATGTCTTGCACATGTAGATGTTAAATAATGCGCTGCCCCTCTGTGTGTTGTACGTCTTCCTGGTCATTGAAATTGAAGTCGCAGCTTGTCTATGTTGCATGGTGGCGATCGACCAAATGTGTAAGGATCGTTGGTGCTGTCATACATCAAATATTGGAACGTTGTTGAGTGTTGAACATATGATGCATCATTTAGGAGGTTTTATTTCCCGATGATTGCGTGGCCATGGGTATTTAACACGTTTATTGAGCATGTTATTTATTTATTTTTTTAGTATTTTGGCTGGATGGTTGCCTGAGTGTCATAAACCAAAATAACGGATGGTAGAGGTATTATTTTTATTTTTTTAAAGGGAGTTTTAAATGTGTTTTAATGATTTTAATATTTTTCTTGAATGTTTTATTTCTTTTAAAAATGTTTTGGGTATGTCATTTCCTTTTGTATTCTATAAATATCTTTTTAGTAATGGGTTGTTTTCCCTTACAGGGATGCACGATTACCGTTTATTTTTAGGGTGAATTATTAAGATTGTTTGTGTTCTTTTTTTTTTTTTGGTTGGATGTTGGACCGGAGTGGGCTAAGGGAGAACTGAGGTCACACTAAAGACAAAAAAAGGGATGAAGTAGAACATTGTTATTTTACAGTGTTGCCTTATTTGTCCTATTTGCATTACCCACTGTTAATACTGTTGTTTGTTGTGTTTCTTTGTTTTAGATTTCTTTTGACCTGACGGTGGCTGCGGGGTTGCCTTCACTGGTGGATAGCAGTGGTGTGGTGGTTTGGTCACTTTATTTTTTCTTCCCTTTAGGCTTGCAGTGTGATTGCCGTGAGCTTGATTGCAGTGGGAGCACGGTTGCCATTTCCGTTTTTTTTTTTTCACAGTCTAGGTAACCTGTGGCCATCTGTAGGTCTTGTTTCTTTATTTTTTATTGTTTTTGTTTACATTTTTCCTTTGTGGGTAATTGCATTGAAGGTCTGCTATATCTGTTTAACATGTTCATGTTTGTTTTCTTTGTAATTGTTTTCCTTTGAATAAAATGTTTGTTTATTGAAACTTCACTACTGCCTTCTGCCTGCTCATTTCCCTCGTTTGGGTCATGATGTCATATATATATATATATATATATATTAGTGCTTTAAACAAAAAAGATTGCTTCAAAGCAACTGAACAACATTTATTAGGAAAACAGTCGGTGCGTCCGAAATTGCATGCTGCGTACTGGGTACTACATTTGAATTTGAACGTACTACTTGACAGTTAGAAAAGGATGTTCTATATAATATGAATGTGGGAAGTATGAATGAAATTCGGACATACTGCATCTGCCATGTTGACATTGTCACTTGACATACGTCGTCACAACAGCGTAAAAATGTAAAGTGCCCACTGTACAGAGTGAACTTCAGCGACGTTTTTCGTTATTCATACCGCTTTCGTCTGCTTTTTTTTTTTTTTTTTTTTTTGACTGAATTAACAGTCAGCTGCTCACAGATCACGCCTTTTGTTGGCGGCTTGTAAATCCTTTACTAAATATACATTTAGCTTGTAATTTTTTTTTTACCTCAGAATAACGGTAGCTACAGCTGTTAACCGAATCCCAGCCTAATTTTATATAAGGATATAAAGTAATTTATTGTAATAAATGAATACAAATAAAAATGCACAGAAGAAACAAAAGGAACATGAATCAATAAACTTGAATTAATGCACGTTAAACTTAGACATACACAAACACACACACACACACTCCCCTAAAGGATTATTAGGAACACCATACTAATACTGTGTTTGACCCCCTTTTGCCTTCAGAACTGCCTTAATTCTACGTGGCATTGATTCAACAAGGTGCTGAAAGCATTCTTTAGAAATGTTGGCCAATATTGATAGGATAGCATCTTGCAGATGATGGAGATTTGTGGGATGCACATCCAGGGCATGAAGCTCCCGTTCCACCACATCCCAAAGATGCTCTATTGGGTTGAGATCTGGTGACTATGGGGGCCATTTTAGTACAGTGAACTCATTGTCATGTTAAAGAAACCAATTTGAAATGATTCAAGCTTTGTGACATGGTGCATTATCCTGCTGAAAGTAGCCATCAGAGGATGGGTACATGGTGGTCATAAAGGGATGGACATGGTCAGAAACAATGCTCAGGTAGGCCGTGGCATTTAAACGATGCCCAATTGGCACTAAGGGGCCTAAAGTGTGCCAAGAAAACATCCCCCACACCATTTCACCACCAACAGCAGCCTGCACAGTGGTAACAAGGCATGATGGATCCATGTTCTCATTCTGTTTATGCCAAATTCTGACTCTACCATCTGAATGTTTCAACAGAAATCGAGACTCATCAAACCAGGAAACATTTTTCCAGTCTTCAACTGTCCAATTTTGGTGGGCTTGTGGAAATTTTAGTCTTTTTTTCCTATTTGTAGAGGAGATGAGTGGTACCCGGTGGGGCTTTCTGCTGTTGTAGCCCATCCGCCTCAAGGTTGTGCATGTTGTGGCTTCACAAATGCTTTGCAGCATACCTCGGTTGAGTGGTTATTTTAGTCAAAGTTGCTCTTCTATCAGCTTGAATCAGTCTGCAAATTCTACTCTGACCTCTAGCATCAGCAAGACATTTTCGCCCTGAAGACTGCCGCATACTAGATGTTTTCCCTTTTCACATCATTCTTTGTAAACCCTAGAAGTGGTTGAGCGTGAAACTCCCAGTAACTGAGCAGATTGTGAAATACTCAGACCGGCCCGTCTGGCACCAACAACCATGCCATGCAACTATGTCTTCTGCTTAGGCTATCCCTGTACAAGGCCGGGGTCAAATGCCAAGCGATCCAACTTGGTTTGGGGTGTATTTATTACCATAACACTGTGTGAGATTTTTGTCGTGGTATCTGAAGTGGTAATGCTGTGTTGCATGCTTTATCTGGTGCTGGGTTGCTGTCTCCTATTTATTTTTGTCTCACCAGGGTCCACCTGAGCAGGGGTTTCACATTGGCTGATCCGACCTAACTAGACTGAGCAGAATCCATCAATTGTACAGCAGTATTTAAGATCCATTTTAATAACTTTTCCACACTTTTTGAACTAAATTATAATAAATTTGAAATACATTTATATACCTGCCTCTTGTCAACTGTCCCTTTGCGGGGAAAATATAGAGTAAGCTACACTACATTAAGGGAAGACTTGTGGGTCCTCCTGCCCATCATCAGGGGGTGGTGTAGTCAAACTGTAAAGACTTACTGCTTGACGGGTACCACATTACTTTGAGTTTAATTTGACAAAAGTAATACTTTATCCCTGGGGTAAATTTAAGATTTCCTCTTTTTTTCCCACAAATTTTGTATACCCAAATTTAAAGTTCTTCAGTTAAATAATTTTCTGAATTTGCAAAAGATGCAGCTCTCCATTGGCACTGCTTTAGATGAGAAACACCACATTCTCTGAAGACAAAATCTGCTCTTCTTTAGGTTTACAGTCAACCCCGCTGTCAGCAATCGATGGAGAATTGTCTGGAGATCGAGGAAGTGCTGATCCATGCATTGTGAGTACACTATAATATCGTCAATATAGACACACAGATGGTACCTCGCAATCCTCTCAAAACTGTCTCCATCAATCTTTGAAAGGTCGCTGGGGCATTCTTTAACCCAAAGGGGATGACTCTAAACTGATATAACCCTGATGGAGTGATGAAGCCCGTCATGGGCTTGCTATCTTGGTCCATTGTTACCTGCCAGTAGCCACTGTTAAGGTCAATGGTCGAAAAGATGGACGCACCAGAGAGGGATTCAAGAATCTCAATGATGTTCGGGAGAGGGTATGCATCACTCTCTGTTATAGCATTAACCTTCCGGTAATCAACACAGAATCTCATTTTACCATTTTTTGGGGAACTAGAACCACAGGTGAAGCCCAGGCAGAGTGAGATGGTTCCACGATACCTGCCTGTAGCATCTCCTCCAGCTGCTCTCTCACAACAGCTTGCTTTGAAGGACTCATGCTATACGGTTGCTGTTTAATGGGCACTGGGTGAGTGATATAGAGTTGGTGTTGGAGAACATCCGTCTGTCCTGGACGAAGGGTACACACCTCGGAGTTGGACTCTAAGATTTGCCGTAGTTGTTGTTTTCCATCTAGTGGTAAGTGAGCACCATTTACACCCAGGTCAATGAACTCTTGATCATCCAAGTTGTCAAGTGGGCCTTATAGCAATGGGGGTGTGAGTGGAGGAATGGAACTAAGCAGGGAGAGGCTTTGCTTAATGCTCTTTTGGTGTTGTCTCTTTTCCAGGTGTGGTAGTTTCACTGCCGCTATACTGGCCTGACCTGGTTTAAAAGGGTAGTCTTCATTAGGGGCAGACTTGAATGAATATTTCCTGTCTGTCACGTTAATCTGCAGCCAACTAGAGAATTTAAAGTTCAAACCTAAGATCACTGCATAAGCAAGATCTTTGGAGGTGAGGACAGCCACCCACACTCAGATAGTCTTATCATGGAGAATAATGGGAAGATTTATCCAGCCTAATGGAACTTCTGGCACACCATTAGCTAAATAAAGATGTCCAAGGGTCCACGGTTGAAGTTTGATTTGCTGGTTAATCTCTGACCAAAGGTTTTCATGAAGGAGGGTGTAACTTGCGCCTGTATCCAGCATAGCCTTCCCTCTCGAAGTGGCAATACTAATGGGTATTACTAATTGTTGCGGTACCGCAGTTGGCTGATTTGGGGTATTGAAACCGGTGGTGGTACTCTCTTCCATTGTCATAGATGGCCAGGGTGTAGCTGCTGCAGACACCGCGTTGCTGGAAGGGGTAGTTGGCTGGCGAGGTGTATCCCAATTACCTTAACCCTTGAAGTAAGTAGGTGCATTTCTCTTCCAGGAGTTGGGAGTACAAATCAAATCCTGCTGGGTCACAGAGAAAGAAGAAGAAAGGTCAGGTGATGTGCATAGCTGCATGGGGCCTGGCCCCTCTTCCCCAGAAAAGGTTTGTACTGGAGTGCTAAACTGGACATGTGATTAAGGATAGCTAGTTCTAGAAGGCACTTGGGTGTATGGAACATATGGTGAAGGATGACCATAGGTAACCTGAGGATGTGGGACAGGTGGCCATATAGGGGTTGCAACATCTGGGGGAGCTTCAATATGCACACAAGTGGACATAGGGGATGGTGTAATGGTGTAAAGAGTATACAGTGATCACCTTGGTTTCAATTCAAAATAAACAAAAAACATACGTCTTCAACACTTAAAAAATAATAATAATTACAAGAAAAAAAAGCCTTTTCATGCTAAATCGAACCAAACACCAGGAAATGGAAAAAGTCTTTGCCTTGGTGCGATGTGATGAATGGGCATGCTTGAATGTTCAGGTATGTTTGCGTGTTAGTGTAGAGTGTGTGTTTGTGAGGAGCGCTGAGCCCGGGCCGATAATGGCAGGAAGAAAATGGTCATTTGTTTTTTTTGTCGGTTGGAGTCTTCTACACTAAGGAAGTTTAAACAGTTCGTTCACCTAAGCAGCTCACTCGCGCTCGTCAGCCCCAAAGACTTCGTCACCCTGCAACCAGCAGCTGAGAGTGCATGCCGCACTACAGAGACCGCCCCGGAAACTCACGTTCGCTTCAGCGACCCAGACTGGCTCAAACAGCAGCGATGCTTTCAGTCTCATCAACTAGGCGGTTGTCTCAGGTCATCTGTTTTCTCTCTCTCTTCCCTTCTCTCTTTTTTTTTCTTTTCTTCGTTCCTCCTATAACTCCTCCTTACATACATGTTTCCCATTTCCGGTTAATTTATTTCCCTCCTCCATCCAGCCACACAGCAAAAAAAACTCCTCTTTTTTTCCTCGTACTGCCACACTATCATCAGCATAACAGTGAAAGCTAACACCGTGTTTCCTGATGATATATTTACTGAGCCTTGAGGTACTCCATACTGCACTTGTGATCGCACTGATACCTCTTCATTCACTGCTACGAATTGATGGCAGTAATATAAGTATGATTTAAACCATGCTAATGCACTTTAATTAATGTCAACAAAGTGTTCAAGTCTATGCAACAGAATTTTGAGGTCAATAGTGTCGAACGCAGCACTAAGATCCAATAGCACTAATAGAGAGATACAACCACGATCAGATGATAAGAGCAGGTCGTTTCTAACTCTAAGGAGAGCAGTTTCAGAACGATGATACGGTCTAAATCCTGACTGGAAATCCTCACAGATACCATTTTTCTCTAAGAAAGAATATAATTGTGAGGATACTATCTTTTCTAGTATCTTGGATAGAAAAGGAAGATTTGAGATCGGTGTATAATTAACTAGTTATTTGGGGTCAGGTTGTGTTTTATTGATGAGAGGCTTAATAACAGCCAGTTTGAAAGTTTTGGGGACATGTCCTAATAACAGTGAGGAATTAATAATAGTCAGAAGAGGATCTATGACTTCTTGAAGCAGCTCTTTTAGGAGTTTAGATGGAATAGGTTTTGACATACATGTTGTTGGTTTAGATGATTTAACAAGTTTATACAATTCTTTCATCGGCGACGGCCCAAGTTTATTATTTTTTCACTTTCACAGCGTTTTAAACATTACTCTCTTACTTGATCTGGACAAACTGTGCATTAATTGGAAGTTTAAAGTCTCTAGCTTCTATATTTGACCAATGTTTTCATAAAACATTGTTGCAGTGACAGTTATTTAGTAATTTATGTCAGGCAAAATAATAAATCCGTATTATGCCACATATTGAATAGAAATTCACCACTCATTCATATTCAGTCACGTCTGCAGTGGTTTGTTTGTGTTCACATAAACTCAATGAACAGCGTCAATAAGAATTTATAGACCAAAGATGCATATCTGCGGAGATATATGGATATATTTACTTATGGTTACTTCATATTTCTTCAGACAGAATCGTAATTTCTATTCATTTTCCACTGATTTACGCGATCTGATGATAAATAGCCTCTCCCAGCTATCTGTGTGTGTGTGCAGTGTTGTGTGCTCGTGCTGTGTGTCAGAAAGACTCTGATTGGTCCTTTGGCTTGTCAATCTTTAGAGTGACATAACCGGACACCGCCAAATTGTGTCACATGGTACCTGTACACTTTCTGGTTGTTATCTACCCACAACAACACTGATACACCTCTGTACACACGAAATATCCGAATAATAAACCCGCGATTATGATAGTAAAGCTTGGTTTGAGATTTTCTTGAGATCTGGGGCATTTTTATAAAAAATAGAAAAAATGTACATCTGAAATGCTAACTTGTGCAGCGATGTAAAAGGCTATAAATAGCATATTTTTACAACAGTAAATGACCAAATTCCACCTGTGATCGCAAAAGGATGTTATTACTAACACTCGATCAGGGTTTAAAGTGGGTTTTAAGTAAAAGTGTACTAATAAATTCATAAATTGTCTGATGTAGCTCGATGCTAACGTTAGCTCTAATGCTACTAATAGCAGGTGCATTTCTTCTTCATAATGCATTTTTGTCACAATAATTCACGTCGTAAGAAAATGTTTTGTTGTGTTCTTATAGCTAGACTTTTGATAGATAAGGGGTTAAATAAGGGGTTGAGATTGCAGCTTGGTGGGTTTGTAAAGCTTGAAATACCACCACAAAGGCTAATAAAGGTGGAATAAAAACTAAAGAATAATGATAAAATAATAATGCAGATAATGTGTCATACCTGGCGGAGGTGTGAAAGACTCGTTTGTCGTTGAACAATAGAATCATGAATGTGGGAGTATTCATAGCTAAAAACACAGACGGAGCACACAGGAGTGTTTGCATGTGTGATTTTACAGAGATGACAAGTGGCATAAATTAATCAGATTAGCCTTCTATAAAAACACACATGACAAGGCCTTAAAAAGTATTTAATAAAATTCACAGTTTTACAGATTGGATTATGAAATTTCAATTGAAGCTTTGGTAGACTTGTGGCTTTAGCTACACTGTGTTCCTAAACTCATATCCTACATCAAAATTCTTTTTAATACGTTTAAATAATGTTTTTAATATTTTTATTTTTGTTTTTATATTTGAGCTTATAAATCTCTATTATCCTAACAGTCCGAGTAATTCTGATTCCTGAACAGTAAACTTTGAAGTGTCAGCTTTGTGAACAAATGTTGATTATGTATCTAGTCAGAAAGAATCATGAGTAAAAACCTTTTTATTTTGTATGTCATTTCTGTCTCCATGCCAAAAAAATGGGAGTCGACTGGTAAGGGGTTAAAAGTAAAGTAGTTCATAAGCTCATTACTGCTGTGATATTGGTTGATGCTTTATTTTTTATTAATTTAGCCACTTTATTGAATAAGTACCAGGGGGTTATGTTTATTTTCTTCTAAAAGAAACGAAAAGTAATCAGATCTAGCCGTTTTTAATGCTTTTCTGTAGGATAGGTTACTTTCCCACCAAGCAATACGACATACCTCTGGTTTTGTTTTCCTGCTCCTTTTAGGGTGCGAGTGTGCTCATTGTACCAGTAAGTTTGTTTTCCTTAACCTTCCTTAAGCTTAAAGGAGCAACTGTATTTAAAATGCTGGAAAAGAGAGAGTCCGTAGTTTCTGTTACATCATCTAGTTGTTCTGAGCTTTTGGATATACTAAGAAATTTGGATACATCAGGATGATTACTAACAAAGCATTCTTTTGTGGTATAAGTGATGGTTCTACCATACTTGTAACAAGAAATTACAGTTTTAGCTATATGAAGTTTGCACAAAACTAAAAAATGGTCTGAGATATCATCACTTGGCTGCATAATTTTAACACCATCAACATAAATTCCATGTAACAGTATTAAATCTAGAGTATGATTTTGACAATGAGTTGCCTAACCCCAGTAGAGTTCCGAATGTCTATAAATGCTGATCCTAATGCATCTTTTTCATTATCAACATGGATATTACATGGATACACCAGCTATTAAAACCTTATCTGCAGCCAGCACTAACTCAGATGTAAAATCAGCAAACTCTTTAATAAAGTCTGTATGGTGCCCTGGTGGCTGGTATTCAGTAGCCAGTACAAACATCACAGGGGATTTATAATTAACATTTGTTTTTCTTGATAATGTTATATGAAGCACCATTACTTCAAACCAGTTATACTTGAAGCCTGCCCTCTGAGAAATCCTGAAAAAATGTTATAAATTGGAGCAACATGTCCCCCTTTAACTTTTGGAAGTAGACTCATTTTCAAATAATGTAATCATCAGGGTTTTAGCCAATTTTCTGTCAAACAGAGCACATCTAGATAATAATCAGTGATCATATTATTTATCATTTACAAAAAGTGCTTTCGTAGAAAGGGAATATTTAATAAGCCAAGCTTTATCATTTGTTTATCCGTATTGCATCTTTTTTTTATTGTTAAACCTCAATTAAATTGTTAATCTTTAAATTGGTTTTTGAAGGCAGCATATATGTATCTTTCGCTGCCTTTGATATCCCACAATCCTGTGCGTTACATTCTGTGAGAATTAAGCAAAAAAATAAAGATGATGCCTGAAAATGGCGGTCGCTGGTCAGTTTGTGTGTAAATGTATGTTTCTAATCAACATTTTCAACTTTTGATGTCATTTCTAGTGAGAAATCAATATTAAAGTAATCAAATAACCACTTAGTTATAACCAAAGCTCTCTATATTTTCCTGTAAATCATTAAACCATTACACTACCTCAGAAGCCTGTCCAAAATCAGTTTTGTGAGGTGCCTTCGTGCACAAATGCTGCCTGCAAAGTTATTGCCTGATATGACAGCAAGGCAGCAAATCGCCTGCCTAAGTTTTCGGATGCAGCCACAGTCTCTACAGTGTTATATCTAGGTGAAAGAGTCTCTGTGTGCTGAGAATTAACTGACTTCTGTGACATGAGGCAGATCGTCGGTTTAGACAGTCTGTCTGCTTTCTGTCCTGGGCACCAGTTAGTCAAGTACATACTCTAAGACTATGTGCCACATTTCTAGAGAGAAGAGGGGAACCACCCCAGGAGGGATGAAGACCATCTCTTTTCAACAGGTCCGGTCTTCCCCAAAAGCTTGTGCAATTGTCTATGAAACCTATGTTATTCTGCGGGGCACCACATAGACATCCAGTCATTGAGTGATGACAATCTGCTATGTATCTCATCACCATGGTAAGCATGGAGGGGACCATAGCATATTACAGTGTCTGCCATCATGCATGCAAGTTCACACACGTTTGTTAATGTTATTGTTATTTTTAGTGATCTCCGACTGGTAAAGTCGAACATCATTAGCGCTGACATGGATAACAATCTTACTGGATTAATGTTTAGCATTAGCCAGCACTTTTAAATCTGCAAAGATCTCAGGCGCTCTGGCTCCCAGTAATCATTTGACTATGGTGGCCGGTGTCTTTATATTCACGTTCTGTACAATAGAATCGCCAATAACTAGAGCACTTTCATCAGGTTTCTCAGTGAGTGCCTCACTGAGTGGGTAGAACCTGTTTAAAGTTTTGGTCGGAACAGAAGAGCTGTGATTTGCTGCCTCACTGTCACCCAGTTGCCCGGCAGCTGAGGGGGCTCTGTTACCAGAACCAAACAATGTACAGGACTCCCTGAGCTAGACGTATCCAAAGCTATATCTAGAGCCCTCACATTCTTACTGTCCTCAATTAAAGTATGGATGCATTTTTCTAATTCTGAAATGTTCTCTGTCAGCCTTATTAATTCTCTGCATTTATCACATAAATGAATCCCTCATCACAGACAAAGATAAACTGTACATGTGGCAAGAGGTGCAAATAACAATAGCAGGAGAAGCCATTACTCACCGTGCTTGATGAAAGATTCTTACCACAGTTGTTTGATGAACTTGTGAAAAACTAGAGAGTAGTGAGAGAGAGAAGAGGAGAAAGAAAACAGCAATAGGCATGAATGGAAGTGCTAATGACAAGCTAACGAGTGCTAACGTGATGCAGGTGCACTGCACTCACGGAAGTGAATGATCAAATTAATCAGATTAGATTGATAGATAATATCAGAAATATTGTGGGAATTAAATTATATTTTATCACTTTAAACAACAGAGAGTGAAAGTAAGATAGAGATTCTACAAAGCTACATGGAGCTACGATCACAAAACAGCAGCAAGGCCAGCAGGAAGCAGGAATAACAATGTCCAACAGTGACACCCGCCATTAGTGCAACACAACAATTATTAGTTTTACAACAAAACAATAATATAATTAGTTTATTTTGAATTCAAATCATTGATTAATTAGTTATTATTTTAGACTTCATTTTAATTATATATTACCTAATATGCATAATCTAAACCCTTTTCTTTCTTTTTTTTTTCTTTTTTTCTTTCTTTATTTCTATCTTTCTTTTTTTCTTTCTGCTATATTCGTTAGACCTACTGTGCTATTGGCCTTGAATCAAAACCCGCCCGGCAGCCGGAACTAGAGAGCAACGAGGGAGGAACCGCTGGAATGCAGCCGCCTGTTTGCAATCCTCCTGGTACCTGTCGACAACAGAATTAACGGCGTCGCCAAACAGGCCCGAGGACACAAAGTGGTCGTCCATGAGACAGACACTATCTTTGTCCCTCATACTGTATCTAAAACGGTTAGCCACAAAAAGTCTCTCCACAGCCACCATCGCTGCCATAGACTGCCCAATGGCATGGGCGGTCTCCTTGGATAGCGCAGAGAGACAAATCAGCGGTCCTCCTGAGCTCTCTTCCAAATTGCTCTTCTGCGGTTCAGCATTTTGTACCGCGGACCAATCGATGCTCAACTTGGCCAGAGCCAGAGTTACCACCCAACAGCTCCTCATACTGGGGTGACTGAGGGGACAAATCCTCATAGATGCCAACCACATCAACCTCCTCGGAGGAAGACAGGTGAAGCGTCGAGCACGCTCCCCTGGAGGATGTAGTGCCAGATCCCTCCAGAGACAACCCTGCATGCTCTGCTTCGAAGCTGACAACGCACAAACTGTGTGTATCCCCACCCGTGATGTAACACAGGCAGGGAGGAACGCAAACCTCGAAATGCTGCCTGCCATCGCCATTTTGTTTGTGCTTGATCTTTTGAGGTGCTTTTGAAATGTTGGAAGGACCGAACAACACTAAATAAGACTCAGAAACGAATTTGGTACAGACACACAGAACACTTGTTGAAAGACAGAGGCTAAATGCCGGCTTTGCCACACGTGCTTTTAAGCTTCCTGGTCTGTGACGTCACCCGCCTATGACTTCTCACCCATCCATTAGTCAGATTACACGCATGATTCAGAGTCGGTCACGCTGGAGGCATTCACGATGGAAGCGTTTTTCGATGCAGCTCGAGTACCTGAAAAGGAAATAAAATCCATTACGAATGATTACCTGTCAGGCATACTAGAGAAACACAAACACTTGTAATGATGCTAGTCATCTTTGCTTTTAGTGACAGTGTTGTAAATTAAATGCAGGAAGGCAAAAGTTATATCATCTCTGGGGAGTTATAGAAATGGCAGTGCCATTCAGATTTAGCATTAGTGGAGAAAGGGCTCTCTCTACTGTTCTGGGATGAGTATAAAACTTGTGTATTAATTTGATTGACTGAATAAGGTCAAAATGTGGTAGGATAATTCTGTTCTCACATGAGATTCCTCAGACATTTTTAGAAACTGCTGTACATGTATCTATAAAATCATAATTTAAATTAATTTAACAAGACTATACAGGGAAACATGTTCTCACCTCAATGTTGGCAGTAAATCAAACCCTAAGCCCTTTGCAGGTGATGCAGAGCTGATGCAAAAGAACAGATTAGAGAGCTTTTTGTATTAAGGTTTCATTGTCTATATCACTGTGTAATATGCTGCACAGAAATACACTGCGCTGTCTTGTGGTGTGAGGTTGATGATAGTCAGAGTGCCACTTTTCTTTGCATTTCCCTCCAATTTGATCTTGTCTTTAAATTCATGCTCTATATTCTCATCAACATAAAGGTATCCCATCAACTTGAGTCCAGGCATGTCCTGACTCTGTTTGTACCACAGTATTTGGTCGTAGTCCTGTATACTGTGAGAACAGACGATAACAGCCAATTCATTTTGGTTCTTTATGAGGTCATCAGGACTCTGGAGAACCGTTTTTGCATGATTTGTCACTGTCCATGAAAACAAGATAACATTTTATTGGTTAGAAATGTTTGAAATAAAATGATCATGATAACATGGAAGTAACATTTTTGTTAATCATCATTTGCACAACGTATTTATAACTATTACCTGTAAGCCACAACAGACATGCAGATCTGATTAGGAAAGTGTTCATCGTGTCAGCTCTTTGTAACAAAGTGAGTACCTTTGATATGATGAAGTACAGGCACAAGAGGGAGGAAGTGATGTCATCTGTAGGGTACACGGACAGAGAAAGATCAGTCCTAAAGGTTGATTACACATTCAACACTCAAACTAAAGTGTCTGATGAGTAGTTTTGCAGTAGAACAAACTCTTTCTATTCACAGAAGACACTTTGCACATTTGAAATTGGTTGTGAACACAATAAATGTCATAATGTTTGTGTGTGCAGTTCATTTGAACAGCACTCCCGCTTTACTGCCTTTAAAACACTTGAAATTTATGAAATGTCGCTGATAGCTAAAACTGAAATATTGACAGGGACTTAAAAATAAAACCATTTCAATTTATCTATTAGGAAACTGATTTGAATACCTTGGCCAAACAATGGAGCAGGTTTTGCAACAAAACATAAATTATGATCATAATTGTGTGACCGACCTTATGCCTCGAGTTCGCCTAAACACTTCTTAAATAATAAAATAAAGAAAGCTAAATGCAAGTATTATATGAACGATGCACTTTTATTCTTCTTCACTCCTAAAGCAACTCACATGGCACAACTGGGTGCTCTCGTTAACATGTGCGTTTCCCAACCTTGCCTACGGCAAGCCCCAAGGGATAGAAAAGTCATACACACACAAACGCAACCCTACAGCCTTAACATCAACTTCAAAATGTATGTTACATCTGTATTTTGGCCTTCTGTGTTTATTACCTGATATGCAGAACATTAATATTTATATTTATAATTAATTAGACATGTAAAGTAAAAATAAGATTTAGAAGCTGAGCTGAACCAGACAGTTATTGAAGTGCAGAGGCTGGATTCAATGATTGTGGAGTAGAACTGGTTCAGCAGCTCCTGTGGCAGGTTAAGCTTCCTCAGCTGACCTCTGCTGGGCCTTTTTCACAATGGAGTCAATGTGAATGTCCCACTTCAGGTCCTGAGAGATGGTGGTTCCCAGGAACCTGAATGACTCCACTGCAGTCACAGTGCTGTTCATGATGGTGAATGGGGGGAGTGCAGGGGGGTTTCTCCTGAAGTCCACGATCATCTCCACTGTTTTGAGCGTGTTCAGCTCCAGGTTGTTGAGAGTGCACCAGACAGCCAGCTCTTTAACCTCCTGTCTGTAAGCAGTCTCGTCACCGTCCTGAATGAGGCCGATGAGTGTGGTGTCGTCTGCAAACTTCAGGAGCTTGACAGAGGGGTCCTTAGATGTGCAATCGTTGGTGTACAGGGAGAAGAGCAGTGGGGAGAGAATGCAGCCCTGGGGAGCTCCGGTGCTGATTTGTTTTGCTTTGTGAGTAGGCAAAAAAAAAAATGTATTGAATCACATTGCCCCCTGTTGATAGATAATTATCTCTCATTTGAAGACACCTGTTTTTTGTACAGCTCTCCCCAGAATTTGATACACTGTGCTTTCACTCACTGAACAGAAATATGTGGCACTATCATCTGACTCCACAGTGTTCAAAGTCAGAGATCCGCTCTCTGGAACAGTTTTAATGACTGGAAATTTCTTTGGATCAGAATCGCCATAGTCATGTTCAATGCTCAAAGTGCTTTGTGAACACAATTAGAGTCATAGTTTGTCCTGGGCGCTGTCGATATTAGTACATCTGGTTGAATAAAAAATAATTTTTATGTGTGCAGTTCAACTGAACAGAACTCCCTTTTACTGCCATTAAAAGACTTTAAATGGCATGGGCGGTCTCCTTGGATAGCGCAGAGAGACAAATCAGCGGTCCTCCTGAGCTCTCTTCCAAATTGCTCTTCTGCGGTTCAGCCTTTTTCACTGCAGGACTATCAATGATCAACTTGGCCAGAGCCAGAGTTACCACCCAACAGCTCCTCATACTGGGGTGACTGAGGGGACAAATCCTCATCGATGCCAACCATGTCAACCACCTCGTCGTGGTATTGAAGGTGAAGAGAGCGCTGTACATTCAATCCCCCCACCTACAATTCCTGCCAGCCATAGACTCGACTCGAACTCACGACCCTTGGATTGCAAGTCCAACACTCTAACTGTTAGGCCAACGCACAAACTGTGTGTATGCCCACCCAAGATGTAACGCAGGCAGGGATGAACACACAGCTTGAAACGCTGCCTGCCCAATGTTGGCAGCAAATCAAACCTTGAGCTCTTTGCAGGTGATGCAGAGCTGGTACAGAAGAACAGATTAGAGAGCTTTTTGTATTAAGGTTTCATTGTCTATATCACTGTGTAATATGCTGCACAGAAATACACTGCGCTGTCTTGTGGTGTGAGGTTGTTGATAGTCAGAGTGCCACTTTTCGATGCATCTCCCTCCAATTTGATCTTGCTTTTAAATTCAGACTCTATATTCTCACCACCATAAAGGTATCCCATCAACTTGAGTCCAGGCATGTCCTGACTCTGTTTGTACCACAGCATTTGGTTGTAGTCCTGTATACTGTGAGAACAGACGATAACAGCCAATTCATTTTGGTTCTTTATGAGGTCATCAGGACTCTGGAGAACCGTTTTTGCATGATTTGTCACTGTCCATGAAACAAGATAACATTGTTCTGGTTAGAAATGTTTAAAATAAAATTATCATGATAATATGGAAGTAACATTTTTACATATTTTTAACTATTACCTGTAAGCCACAACAGACATGCAGATCTGATTAGGAAAGTGTTCATCGTGTCAGCTCTTTGTAACAAAGTGAGTACCTTTGATATGATGAAGTATAGGCACAAGAGAGAGGAAGTGATGTCATCTGTAGGGTACACGGACAGTGAAAGAACAGACCTAAAGGTTGATTACACATTCAACACTCAAACTAAAGTGTCTGATGAGTAGTTTTGCAGTAGAACAAACTCTTTCTATTCACAGAAGACTGAGTTTGCACTTTGCACATCTGAAATTAGTTGTGAACACAATAAATGTCATAATGTTTGTGTGTGCAGTTCATTTGAACAGAACTCCTGCTTTACTGCCTTTAAAACACTAGAAATTTATGAAATATCACTGATAGCTCAAACTGAAATATTGACAGGGACTTAAAAATAAAACAGTTCCAAGGTTTGTTTGTTTGTTTGTTTTTGTTTTTTATGGTGACTATTTGAATACACTGGTCATAACTGTATTTTGACTAAAAATGTGTGTTTGTAACCTGATATGGAGAATCTGTTATCATAAGGTTGAATCCAGTGAGCCTGCAGTTTTAAACAAGATCAAATTGGATGAAGATGAAAGAGAAAATGTCTCTCTGACTATCAACACCCTCACGATGACTGACAGTGCAGTGTATTTCTGTGCAGCATCTTACACAGTGCTCAGAATCCCCTCTGTCTAATACAAAAATGGCTTTATTCAGTAAAAAGCATATTTATGCTCCTCCTCACACATGTGGGATTTGAAGTGCAGTGACGAGTCATATCAATAAGCACATAGATATATTAGAACATGAATTGATTTGAACTAAACAAATCTAATTAGTTTATTTATGTCAACAGGGAGAACAGTTTTATCAAAACAGGCAGCTGTAGGAAGAAAAAAAAGCAGTTGTGTATAAACAATCCGTATGATTTTATTTGAGTGCATATTTGTTTAATTTTTGTCTAACCTGTAAACATCATTAGTAACACGGATACTCTGTTGAACATAATAGTTGCTTTCATCAAGTGCTTCTGCTTTTAATTAAAAGCACCAGCAGGAGGAAGTGATCTCAGTTATATATTTGGTCATAACTGGTAAAACCTGGGAGAAAAGAGGAATCCTGATATGCAACTCAGACTATGCATGTTTTTGATTTTCAGAAGGTGGAGAGAGATAATGATTCATTGTCATTCATTAAAATCTCTTATGCAAACAGCCAATGGTTTTATTTTATTTATTTATTTGCTTTTTTGCTTTGTAGGAAGGTTGAAATTTTCTTGAGTCACACTGCCCTCTGTTGATCAATGCTTACTTCTAGTTTTAAGACACCTGTTTTTAGTACAGCTCTCCCCAGAGTTTGATACAATATGTTTTCACTCACTGAACAGAAATATGTGACACTATCAACTGGTTGCAAATTGTTAACAGTCAGAGATCCACTCTCAGCAACCGTTTTGTTTTTTTTGTTTTTTGCCACAAATTTATTCTGCTCAGAATCTTCATATTCTGGTTTGGAGTAAGTGCTTGTGAACATGATTAGAGTCATAGTTTGTCCTGGACGCTGTCGGTACCAGTATATCTGGACAAATGTTGAATCCTTTTTATGTGTGCAGTTCATCTGAGCAGAACTCCCTTTTACTGCCATTAAAACACTTGGAACTTGTGAAACATCACTGTTACCTGCAAACTGAGAAGAAAACTAAAATATTTCTGTAATAATCTGAACTTTTGGTCTCTATTATAGTTTATTCTATAATGTCTTTCAGGAGAAATTCTGAAATTCTAGCAACAGGATGTACAGAATTATACCCCTCATCATGTCAGGTTGAGGCTAGATCAGTTAAATCTTGATCTGTGTTCACAAAAATTTTATTTGGCAGTACAGGATGTGACATCATTATAATGCATGAGCAAAATTTTTAATTAAAAAATGGCCTATAAGTGACAGAAGAATGTGAAATTTAAGTGGGAAGGAAATGATAAGGAAATTTGACAGACACACAATGGTGGAATTATCAGACAAAACAGTTATTAGTTTTACAACAGAATTATTACAGAATCATTTTACACTAAATAAGTCTCTTTTTTTCGTCCTTTTTTTCCCCTCATTATTTGCTACATTTGTTAGACCTGTTGTGTTGTGTTGTGTTGGCTTTGAACCAAAACCCACAGGTGTGTAGAGAAATAAATATGCCTTTCACAGAAGCAAGCTGGTTAAAAGAGGTTTTTGTATTAGACAGGGGTGATTCTGAGCACTGTGTAATATGCTGCACAGAAATACACTGCACTGTCATTCAGCGTGAGGGTGTTAATAGTCAGAATGCCATTATTTCTCCCATTTCCCTCCAATTTGATCTTATTGTCAAATTCAGTCTCTTTATTTTTAGCATCATTATTAAGATATCCCATCAGCTTTAAGCCCAACATGCCTGGACTTTGTTTGTACCATAATATAATATAATAGCTTGATATCTTGTGAGAGCACATGATCACTGCAGATTCATCTTGATTCTTGATGAGGTTGTCAGGCGTCTGGAGAACCGTTTTACCAAGAGAGGCAGCTGTGGAGAGAAAAAATAAATAAATAAATAAACAGTGTATAACAGTGTAAAACAGGATATATTAATGTATAGAGTGCATATTTGTTTGTTGTTATTACCTGAAAATATCATTATGCATACAGATACGCTAAGAAATGTGTTCATCGTGATTTCTTTCACCAAGTGCTTCTGCTACACATTAATGACATGAGTGAGAGGAAGTGATGTCAGCTTTATCTCATCTGATCTCAACTTGGGGGAACAAATTAATTTATACTTTTTTTGTCTGTTTGTTTTAACCTCCTTTTGTACATAAACAATTTAATTATACACACCAAGAAACATTTCTGTAACTGCATTTTAATTCAGTTTTTGGTAAATGTTGGCAGGAAGCAAAATCACCTTTATCTGGATGTGATACAGAATTTTTTAATTAAATCATATGTACTAATAATTAAAATCTTCTACAAACGGAGGTCAAAGTCAACATACTTTATGTGGTTTTCAGCTATCAGCTGTCTATAGACTGACATAAATTCCACCTGGGAATATTCCTTATCAGTTCGGCTTACACCTGTATCAACTGTTCTGATATACAGTACAGTGCATTGGTTAGTAATGATCTGTATCCCCTGCCACAGGCTCCGATTGTCTCTGCTGTCCCTGAATTGATGGGCTATCCTCCTGGAGTACTGTCTCTTATCCTCTCTGATGCTGCGGGACAGGTTGACCCTGGCTGTTCTCAGGCCCACCTCATCTCCAGCCCTGAAGGCAGCGTTTCGCATCTTCAGGAATCTGTAGACCTCCCCTGTCATCCATGGCTTCTGGTTACCCTGGACAGTGATGGTCTGTGTGACATCTGTGTAACTGTGTTACATCATCATTACACTTGTTGAAGTATGGCTACATGATACAGCATCTTGTTCCATCTGGAAACTAGGGTTACACACATAACCAAGTGACATCCACCTTCAGGAACTCAAACTATGTCACAAAACACAAACAGTTAAGCTTTTCCTGGTCAGAGTCCCGAAAGGTAGGAGGACAGAACTCCTGAAGAGTAATTGACATGGGAACAATATAGGGTACTTTGGGGACATACCCTGGTATGGGATACAGAAAGGCCTGGAAATGCCAGGACAAACTCAAGACAAGATGGAGCCACTGAAAGATGGAGATCACTGACTCTCTTTAAGGAAGAGATGGTCAGCAGAATTCAGTCTTCATAGTGAGAAATCTCAATGAAACCTCCCCCAGGGGTTCAAAAGGGAGTTTTGGAAGGGGCCTCCAAAACCACAACCATATCCCAAGCAGGCACTCTAGGGTATCACTCTGTATCCTTGAGAAAATGTGTTACAAACGGATTCCTCCCCAAAGACTGCTCACACTGAGGGGCAAAGTAAGCAGCAATAGGAGCCACATAAACTTTCAAAGTGGAGGGGGATAACCCTGTGGCAAAACAATCTTGTAGAAATTCCAGCAATGGACCAACAGGGCAGTTAACTGGGTCTAACTGATGTTCATGACACCATGAATTGAAAAAATGCCCCTCAGGGGCCACACTCTCAGCTTCCACAACTCTGGATGGGGTTGAACAATGATACCCCCTGTCTGAGAGAGGAGATCCAGCCGGAAGAGAATCTCCCATGGAGAGTCTTCAAGTAGGGCTACCAGGTCCACAAACCATGGACGGCCCGGCCAGCATGGGGCTACTAATAGGAGACAAACTCCTTCTTGGCTAACTCTATCCAGAACTCCTGGGAGCAGAGGAATTTGGGGGGAAAGCATATAAGCACAGCCTCAGCAACATCTGTACCATAGAATCCAGTCCAAGAGGAGCTAAGTGAGTGAGGGAAAACCAGAGGGAGCAGTGCATTGTGAACGTGATGAGACACAACTTGGTTGAGTGTGAGTATTTTGAATTGAGCGGCATGACTAAGAGGTTCAACAGGGGCAGAACTGAAATTGGAAGCAACCCTTCCATCGTTGTTTGGAAAAAAATGCCGCCTGTAAAACCCAGACTCTCTGTCACAAGGAGGGACCACCTCAATGGACTTCTTCCTCAAAAGCGTGTCCACTTCTCATTCCATAACCAGAGCCTGCTCCGGGCCCACTAGAGTGGGAAACACCACGTTGAATAGAGGTGTTCAAGACCCAAACTGAATTTTGTACCCTCTTTCTATAGTGTGCAGGAACCATTGTGACAAATTTTGCAGGAGCTTCCATGCTGCTATATAGTCTACTAAGGGAATCAGTCTCTCGATACTGACATCTGTTGTAATTAGAATGGCTAAATTGGTGCCCTGAAGCGGAAGACTA
The DNA here is from genome assembly GCF_023724105.1 of Carassius gibelio. NCBI lineage: Eukaryota > Metazoa > Chordata > Actinopteri > Cypriniformes > Cyprinidae > Carassius > Carassius gibelio. The sequence goes on along the minus strand of NC_068412.1, from coordinate 7,244,096 downwards.
GTAGGGAATGGCCATTCTAAATGTTCCATAGACCTCCTTAGAGGTAGTGGGGCCCCTAGAACCACTACATTTCTGGGTGGAGGCTGAGAGCTGCACTTGCTGGAGACAGGTGTTCCCTGAAGCACTGGAGGGGCAGTGTTAATGAAACGATCTCCTGAGGGCACTGTGGAGAAAAGGGCACCATGTGATGAGGTGTGTACCACTCCTCCCCAAAGGGGCCTGCCTCGGAAGTCCTGAAGTTATTATGCCAGGACTTCTTGGCCTAAGCCTTCCTGCTATTAATAAAACTATTCAGATTCATCACATCTCTGGAAGACGTAAGCCTGGAGTGCCACCTCATCTCCTGTTCTCTTTGTAGGGGAGTATGATGGGTGACGCTCCATTTTAGGACTTCTCTGTGAGAGGAGCTTGTACATGGCTGGGGCTTGTTCCGCCTACCAGCCCCATGAGAGCAGCGAGGGAGAAATTGTTGGAATGCCACTGTGTGATGCAGTAGACCCTTGCAGACCTACTGCCGGACGTTTTATGTCCAGGGAAAAAGGAAAAATAAAAAGTAAATGATGGCTTGACCCGTAGAAGTAAATGAAAGGTGACTTTTATTTACAGTGTGCCGGAAAATTATTCAGTGGCGAGATGTTTATAATATTTACACAAGTGCTAAATCCAAACAAAGTACCAAAACAAAAATAAAAGAACAAATAATATGTACAAATAAGTATCCACAATAAGTTTTTAGTTCCGCTCACATCACCTCAGCAGCACGCTCGCTGATTTGGTAAACAAGCCCCTGTTCTGAGCCTGGCCTATAAGAAGGGAGGGTACCATTGGAGGGTACCATTGGCAGTTAAGTATTCAATCTTACACTCCCATTTTAAACCATAAACTTCACAAAAAACATCAATCATTTGTAAACGCAAAAAACATTAACCCATTATTGAAATATATACTACTAACACAAATAATTAACATTCAATATATTCAATATATACTCCTTCTTAGAAAGACCCTGTCCTTCCTCATTGAGTTCGTTCTAAGGACGCTTTTCGTGCACTTCAGTCGGCCAGTCAATGTTTAATTTGGCCACAGTTCTATTCACTAACTCCAAAAGTTTCTAAAACAGTACAGACTGTGGTGCCAAGACCACAGATTCATCTTTGTTGGTATCCTCATCATGCTCCCCCTCAGAGCAGGATAAATGGAGCACTGCTTTTATATTTCCTGGTCCCTATCTCATCCCCTTTGGTGAAGTCATCCAGGATTTCCTCAGAAGGATTACACATGTTTTTCAAAGCATGGGAACACAGGGTAATTTCCAAAGCATTTTGCGACTGCAGCTCGAGTACTTGAAGAGGAATTCTTATTCCAGATGTGTCCAAGGAATTGTTAATCATGGCCGAGTGTTTGTTTGTACCAGAAGATCATAGAGTAAGATGGTATGCTGTGTCCGCATAAATATTGTGCAGTGTCTCTCTCAGATTTAATTAGATTTGAGAGGCTTTGATTAACACTGACATTAACAACAGAACCTGTAAAAAGAAACAAAATGCACAATTAAACTGAATTTTAAGTAACTTTTTTATTAAATCATTAGCATCATTTAATATAAAATAGTTACCTTGTAAGCCAAAACAGCAAAACAAGGAGAACACTTAACAAAAAAATTTTGGTTTGATAAAAATGATCATCTATATGAGTGCTGTCACCTGACTGCCCCATTCTATAATGGACCTTTGGCGCCTGAGGTTCATATCATAATAGGGTTTTTGCCTTAGACAGAGGTGATTCTGAGCACTGTGTAATATGCTGCACAGAATACACTTAACTGTCAGTGAGCATGTTGGTAGTCAGAGTGCCATTATTTCTTCCATCTCCATCCAGAGTGATCTTGTTTTTAAATTCTAACTCAGGGTTGTCATTTATGAAATTAAGAAACCCCATGAACTTGAAGCCCATGATGTGTTTTTTGTACCAAAGAATATGGTCATAGTGTGAAGAAATTTTGTCTCCACATTTGTTAATCAATGTTTGAGTCACTTTATATACAAAACAAATACATTCATAAGGTCTCAGATATGGATTATATATGATTAGCTCTGCTCACCTCTTATCTGACAAGTCTTCGGGATTGAGACATTCGTTCATCATGTGACAGCCCCATAAACTTAACCAAATGCAGTCTGAGCCGGAAGGAGAATTGATTAGTTCACCTTTTGATTCCCTAGTTTTTAATTTCTTACAGTTTATAAATGTGTGAATTTCTGTCATGGTGGTTATTTTCCATAACACTGAATGTGGTAACAAAGGTAATGAAGAGTTGGTTATTATTATTAAGTCTCTTTCCAGCTAAAACAGCATAGGTTTAGCGTATGTGGCTGTCACATGATGAACAAACCTCTTATTCCCAAAGATTCATAAGAGTTGAATTAATTGCTGTACAGATACCATAAAATGTTAAGCATGTGTGATTGAATGAATCACTCCCCAAAATTACTCGTTCTTCCCGAGTCACATTAAAGATTTGTTCAAAATTAACGATTCTTTCAAGAACGACCCATTACTAGCTATTGCAACTACACAAACTAGCTAGGGGCTATTTTAATCTGAATGGATTCAAAAACAGTAAAAATCGACTGTTTAACTCTAGGGAAGTTTGAAAATTAGCCTTTTCCAAAATAGTGGAGTGTTCCTTTAATGAGGTCACCAGGTGACTGAAAGGCAGTTTTACCAAATGCAACTGTAATGAGAGAAAATACACATATACAATCAGTGTAAAACAAATACATATAATCAACATTCATAAACATAAACAAAATTCTATTACAAACCCGATTCCAAAAAAGTTGGGACACTGTACAAATTGTGAGTAAAAAAGGAATGGAATAATTTCTTAATCTCATAAATTTATATTTTATTCACAATAGAATATAGATAACATATCAAATGTTGAAAGTGAGACATTTTGAAATATCATGCCAAATATTGGCTCATTTTGGATTTCATGAGAGCTACTTATCCAAAAAAGTTGGGACAGGTAGCAACAAGAGGCCGTAAAAGTGAAACATACATATAAGGAACATCTGGAGGACCAGTTTGCAACTTATTAGGTCAATTGGCAACATGGTTGGGTATACAAAAGCCTCATAGTGGCAGTGTCTCCCAGAAGTCAAGATGGGCAGAGAATCACCAATACCCCCAGTTCTGTAGTAAACAATAGTGGAGCAATATCCGAAAGGAGTTTCTCAGAGAAAAATTGCAAAGAGTTTGAAGTTATCATTGTCTACAGTGCATAATTACATCTAAAGATTCAGAGAATCTGGAACAATCTCTGTGCGTAAGGGTCAAGGCCAGAAAATCATACTATGGACTGTAGCAAAGTGGTCAGACGAAACAAAATTTGAAGTTCTTTTTGGAAAACTGGGATGCCATGTCATCCGGACTACACAGGACAAGGACAACCTAAGTTGTTATCAGCGCTCAGTTCAAAAGCCTGCATCTCTTATCTCTGATGGTGATGGTATTTTCTGCATACTGCATCAATTACAACAACATGGCTGTGTAGAAGAAGGATCCAGGTACTGAAATGGCCAGCCTGCAGTCCAGATCTTTCACCCATAGAAAACATTTGGCGCATCATAAACAGGAAGATGAGACAAAGAAGACCTAAGAGCAAATAGAAGGCTGTATTAGACAAGAATGGGACAACATTCCTATTCCTAAACTTGAACAACTTGTCTCCTCAGTCTCCAGACGTTTGCAGACTATTATAAAAAGAAGAGGGGATGCCACACAGTGGTAAACATGGCCTTGTCCCAACTTTTTTGAGATGTGTTGATGCCATGAAATTTTAGATCAACTGATTTTTCCCTTAAAATGATACATTTTCTCAGTTTAAACATTTGATATGTCTTCTATGTTGTATTCTGAATAAAATATTGAAATGTGAAATTTCCACACCTTTGCATTCTGTTTTAATTAACAATTTGTACAGTATCCCTACTTTTTGGAATCGGGTTTGTACATATGCTTACCAATGAGGCATACTAGAGAAACACAAACACTTGTAATGATGCAAGTCATCTTTGCTTTTTATGATAGTGCTGTGAATTAAATGCAGGAAGGCACTTCTAGAAGAAAGTTATATCATCTCTGGGGGCACTTAGAATACATTAGTGAGTTATAGAAATAGCAGTGCCATTCAGATTTAGCATTAGTGGAGAAAGGACTCTCTCTACTGTTCTGAGGTGATGAGTATAAAACTATTAATTTGACTGACTGAATAAGGTCAAAATGTGGTAGGATAATTCTGTTCTCAAATGAGATTCCTCAGACATTTTTAGAAACTGCTGTACATGTACAGCTTCTATAAAATTATAATTTTATTCATTTAACAAGACTATACAGGGAAACATGTTCTCACGTCAATGTCGGCAGTAAATCAAACCTTGAGCTCTTTGCAGGTGATGCAGAGCTGATGCAGAAGAACAGATTAGAGAGCTTTTTGTATTAAGGTTTCATTGTCTATATCACTGTGTAATATGCTGCACAGAAATACACTGCGCTGTCTTGTGGTGTGAGGTTGATGATAGTCAGAGTGCCACTTTTCTTTGCATTTCCCTCCAATTTGATCTTGTCTTTAAATTCATGCTATATTCTCATCAACATAAAGGTATCCCATCAACTTGAGTCCAAGCATGTCCTGACTCTGTTTGTACCACAGCATTCGATCATAGCTCTGTATATTGTGAGAACAGATAATAACAGCCAATTCATTTTGGTTCTTCATGAGGTCATCAGGACTCTGGAGAACAGTTTTTGCCTGATTTGTCACTGTCCATGAAGAAAGATAACATTGTACTGATTAGTAATGTTTGAAATAAAATTATCATTATAACATGGAAGTAAAATGTTTTTTAACAACATTTAGACTAAAGCAACAATGATAAATATATATATATATATTTTTAGTGCATATCTGATTATATTTCCTGTCAACATAATTAGCGACACAGATACTCTATTGAACGTGTTCATCGTGGACATGGTTTCTTTCACCAAGTGCTTCTGTTATGAAACATAAGTTGGTGGAAGTGATGTCAGCTATATTGGGCTCTAACTAGTCAAACCTAGGCGAAAAGAGTTATAAAAGGGAGAAATAAGATTCAAACTTCACATGAGTTTTGTATAATATCAGAACTGATATGCATTTGGTTTACAGAAGGTGTAATGATAGTGATTCATCATCATTTATTGCAAACAGCTCCATTTGTTTTGCATTTTGAGTAGGCTGAACATTTCTTGAATCACACTGCCCCCTATTGATCAATACTTTCATTTTAAGACTCCTGTTTGTTTTTTGTACAGCCCTCCCCAGAGTTAGATACACTGTGACTCACTGAACCGAAATATGTGGAACTATCATCCGGCTGCATATTGTTAACAGTCAGAGATTCACTCTCAGCAACCATTTTATTGGCCACAAATTTATTCTGTTCAGAATCTTCATATTCTGGTTTGGTGTAAGAAGTTGTGAATGCTATCAGTCTCAGCTGGGTAAATGCAAACACTAGACCATAACCAATGTTATTGTTCAACTCAATCAAGTTCTCACCAATCAAGAAAGTTAATGGACTCAAGATTTCATAGATTCAGTTCAGAGGTCGTTATACAGTAGTCCTAAGGCAAAATCTGTATGTACTTATGCTATCGTTAAGATTCTAAATGTGAGAAAGCTCGGTACAGTAAAAACTGGTAGAAGATTTAATCATAATGCGAAATTGGCTAATAATCCAGGTGGATACTCATTAGTCGTTTATGAGAAGTATTCATTTATAGCATATAAAGCTTATTAAGTTTATATCTTTAATATATCTTTAATGTCCTTAATATAGGACCTGCCTTAGATAACTTTGTTGTATGTAAAAAACACTTAGAGGTGGTGAAGAAATGCTGATTTGGTCCATTCAACGGCATGTGATTTTATCCATAATCAAACTATCAACAAATAAAAAAGCCTATTAGAAACATATTATGGTGTATCCTTGAAACACCCATTCACTGCAGGTTAATGTGCCATTATTTCTTCCATCTCCATTCCTACTGTTCTTGTTTTCAAAATCAGACTCTAGTTTGTTAATTTCCTATAAAGGATTTCCAATGTACTTAAAATCTAATGTGTTCTGGTTCTACCTAAACATAAGATCATACAGTAGCTTGCTATATTGTGTACATGCCTTCACTGCAGATTCATTTAGATTATTTTTGAGGTTGCCAGTTGAATGGGTTGGGCTTCCCAGAGTGGAGCATTCTGTTGTGATGCAACTGTGTCCGCAGAGCGCCACCGCATGGCATGGTGGTCCCAAGCTGCCCTCCAAGGCTTGTAAGTTCTCATCCACGCTTCCGGTCAAGGCTTACAGAGCTGCAGGCCAAGCTGCTTCTGCCTTGCAGGCCATGCTCCCTTCAGGTCTACCAGGCCAAACTGCTCAAGCAGCTGCACGGGGACAGTGCTGACCCAGGAGTTTTGCAGGAGGCGCGCACTGCTACCGACCTCGCTCTCTGGGCTACGAATGTCACTTTGCGCTCCTTGGGTCAGGTGATACCCACTTTGGTGGTCTAGGAGTGCCACCTATGCCTGAACCTGGAAGACATGAGGGAGTCTGATCAGGCTCAGCTCCTCAATTCCCCGGTCTTCCAGGATGGCCTTTTAGGCCACGCGGTAGAGAGCTTTGCCCAGGAGTTCTCTGCAACCCAGAAGCAGTCTGAGGCCATCAGACACATCCTGCAGCCCACTTCTGCCGCCAGTGCAGCCGCCTCAGCCTGCTTGTCGCCGAGGGCGCCCCCTGTGGCCTCCTCCACTCCCGCTCGGCCACAGCAGCAGCCTTCACCCCGGCCGCAGCGAAGAGATGGCTGCAGAAGGGCGGTGCAGCCCATCTCTGCCCCTAAACCTGCCAAACGCCAGGCCAAGCGGCATTCCTGAGATGGGCGATGCCTTGAACCGAGCTCTTCACAGACTTCCGTTCAAGATGCTAACGCACAAGCACATTTTCGAATGCATTCATTTGTTGGATTGGTTTGCAGCAATCAACCTGAAGGACGCATATTTTCATGTCTCCATTTTTCCTCGACACAGACCGTTTCTTCAGTTTGCTTTTGAGGGGCAGGCTTTTCAATACAAGGTTCTCCCATTCTGGTTGGCACTGTCTCCCCAGCTAGAGCCGTGTTCACAAGACACGCCTATGCTTTAAGTGGAACCTATTCATCACTTGGTGTTCTGCACTGTGTGAGGACCCCTGGAAATGCCCGATCAGGTCAGTGCTTTCCTTTCTTCAGAAGGGAGTTGGAAGGAAGGCAGTCTCCTTCCACCCTCAAGGTCTGTGTGGCTGCCATTTCGGCTCACCATGACCCTGTTGAAGGTAAGTCTCTTGGGAAGCAAGATCTGATCATCAGGTTCCTGAGAGGGGCAGGGAGGCTCAATCTGCCTCGCCCTCAACAAGTTCTCTCTTGGGACCTCGCAGTGGTTCCATCAGCACTGCAGAGGGCTCCCTTCGAACCCTTGCTCTCAGTAGAGCTAAAGTTTCTATCTTTGAAAACTGCGCTCCTGATGGCTTTGGCTTCGGTGAAGAGGGTCGGGGACCTGCAGGCATTTTCAGTTGACGAAGCGTGCCCTGGAATTTGGCAGACCCAGCCCTGGCCCTGCTATGTACAGTATGTGCGCTCCGCACCTACAAATGCCACGTTTCCACCACAGGAACCTTACTCAGGAACTAGGGACTTTGGCCTGGTACTTGGTGTGTTTCCACTGCAGGAACCCACGCAATCAGCGAGAGCTCAGTCCAGATTATGTATCTGCCGAGAGCAGCCTCACCTCGACTAGACCTTCTGATGTGTGCCGCTGGCTCTGATGTCTCTTTAGTGGTTAAACATAAAATATAATATCATTTTGGGTAAATCTATCAGGTTATCTTTGGTCAGTATTCAATTTATCTATATGTTTAAAATGAAAATAAAAAAGGCAAATTTATATAATATTTTGTTTCATTGTAATGGCTGTATATATACACATATCCCTGAATTAAGTAAATTTCTGCAGCTGTTATTATGTTTAAATGAAAATGAAAGGAGGGAGAGGTGTTTGATATCCCATTTCATTTTATTGTGAATATACAGTGAGGGAAATTGCAGTAGCCAAGGCGAGCTGACTGATGTTATCAAGTACGCTGCTGTTTGCAGATTTACCGGATTTGCGTCGTCGCGGACATCACACTCCCGAGTCGAATGCACAAAGTCCGCACTACCGAGGATGCATGTTCAAAATCAGCGTACTTTGTATTGAGAAATGCTCGCAGACCTACGTCACAAGTCTATTTGCCTAATCTTCCCGGTACTTTACACCACGGTGGAAACACAGCAAGCAACAGGTCTGGGGGGAAAATAGTTCCTAGTGAAAAAAGTTCCTGGTACAAATGTTCCGGGTAATTTCGGTGGAAACACGGCAATAGACAGAACTCAGTGCCTTAGGACCTCAAACCAGCTATTTGTCTGTTACGGAGGCCAGCAGAAGGGAAAGGCTGTCTCCAAGCAGAGGTTATCGCACTGGATAGTGGATGCTATTGTGCTAGCTTATCAAGACCTGCCATGCCCCCTAGGGGTGAGAGCTCCCTCCTGGGCTCTAGCGCATGGTGCCCCACTAACAGACATCTGTAGAGCTGTGGGCTGGGCGACACCTAACACATTTGCAAGATTTTATAATCTATTATAATCTATTATTGCTGCACCATTCCACTCCACGGACTGGATGCATGGGCTATTCCCCTCAGGTGAGTTCCTCAGTTCAGAACCCTGGGTTCCTCCAGCACTGTTGATGTCCAGCACTTGCGTACATGCCCTTTGGTCAGCCCTGTGTGGGACTAGGTGCCTCCATGTGTTGTGATTCCCCTTTCTGGGCAATCCCATGTGTGAATGTCCACAGTAAGTCATTTGTCAGTGTCTTTCTGACGTAATGTAGAACGTGCCGGACTGAAAGGGAAAGTCTCAGTTGCATATTTAACCCTCGTTCCCTGAAGGAGGGAACAGAGACGTTACGTCCCCTTGCCACATCGCTGTTCCGCTGAACGGCCGTGTAACTGTCTCAGCTCCTCAGCGGAGAGTTGAATGCGAGTTGCTCGCGCTGTTCTTTATATACCCACTCTTGGGGGGTGGAGCTCGCGGTGCAAATTCCGCAGACCAATGTACTCGGCATACCATTGGCTTGTTTTGTAACCACTCGAAGGTGATTGGGCTCTCAGGCGAGATCCCATACATCAGTCTCTTTCTGATGTAACGTTTCTGCTCCCTCCTTCAGGAAACGAGGGTTGCATACATAACCGAGACGTTCCCCTATGTCAGTAAAGCTTTGGGAACAACTCTGTATGAGCATGTACTGAAGCACGTGTGAAATCAGTCCAATAGAGTGAAGAGACATCAAGTTTTCACTTCAGGGAGTGCTGTGTCCTCATGGAGGGAGCTCTGGAGTGGAGAATGGTCTCAACAACCTCAGTTGACAGACCAGAATCTATGAGTTGTGCCCCCTCAGAAGCCACACCCATAGTTCCCATAACTCCACAATCATGCCACCTGCTTGAGTCAGAAGGTCCCTCCTGATATGTGTGATATGGTGTGTGAAGAAAAACCAGATTGGATGATACAATGTCTCTTTAGATGCAAACAAGTGCACTTAAACCTAGCTAAGCTGACTGAGCACTGGATCTAGCAAATATGGGCTGAGAAAAGGTAGAGCCCATTGCACACCACTCTGCTAAAAATATCTGTGATCCCCACAATCTCAATCCCTGCTCTTCCTCGGCAGCAAGGGGACCAGAACCATGAGGATCGCAAACCTGGGTGTCCTCCTCAAAGCCCGCCAGCGAGAGCAGAGTGTGTGCGGTGGCAGCCATTTAAAATCTGCACAACCAACTCCCTTTCGAGAAATGGCCGCACATGCTCCATTCCCAAACAAACAATGCACAGATAGCATGGGCAGGGAAGGAGAACACGCTGGTTGTCACTATGATTGCTCACCATAATATACTGTAGAGCTATTTATGTGCACTGGCCCATAAACACAGACACTCAGACTCCCTTTTCAGACAGAGAGTACACACAGAGTGCTTTTTAGAAAAAGCAGAAGCTAACACTGTTTACACCGGGTGTGCTTTTGGACTATTGGACTGATTTCACACATGCTTTAGTATGCTATCACACAGAAGCATTCCCAAAGTGTTTGATTACTTGTGAGGCATATTAGAGGAATAAAAGTTTCTCCTCTTCAGATGTTCATTAAAAATGTTTGTGTGCTATGCATTCAACACGTATCAGTCAAGTCCAGTTGTGTCAAAGCAACTGAACAACAATCATTAGGAAAACAGTGTGTCAGTAATGCAAAATGATATTTAAAGGCAGTTCATCGTTGAATTCAGTGATGTCATCTCTATTCAGTTAAATAATGTCTGTGCATTTATTTGCAATCAAGTCAACGATATCGCTGTAGATGAAGTGACCCCAACTAAGCAAGCCAGAGGCGACAGCGGCAAGGAACCGAAACTCCATCGGTGACAGAATGGAGAAAAAAACCTTGGGAGAAACCAGGCTCAGTTGGGGGGCCAGTTCTCCTATGACCAGACGAAACCAGTAGTTCAATTCCAGGCTGCAGCAAAGTCAGATTGTGCAGAAGAATCATCTGTTTCCTGTGGTCTTGTCCTGGTGGTCCTCTGAGACAAGGTCTTTACAGGGGATCTGTATCTGGGGCTCTAGTTGTCCTGGTCTCGGCTGTCTTTGAGGTCCTTTCTAGGTGCTGATCCACAATCTGGTCTGGATACAGACTGGATCTGGTGGCTAAGGTGACCTCGGAATAAGAGAGAAACAGACTAATATTAGCATAGATGCCATTCTTCTAATGATGTAGCAAGTACATAGGGTGTTATGGTAAGTGTTTCCGGTTCCGGTTTACCTAATTAATGCAGCTTAAAAATCCTTTAACGGATTTGGATATTAAAAGCATATTTTGTATGTTATGTGTAAGCCAGGTTAAAGAGATGGGTGTTTAATCTAGATTTAAACTGCAAGAGTGTCCCTGCCTCCTGAACAATGTTAGGTAGGTTATTCCAGAATTTAGGCGCCAAACAGGAAAAGGATCTCCCGCCCGCAGTTGATTTTGATATTCTAGGTATTATCAAATTGCCTGAGTTTTGAGAACGTAACGGACCTAGAGGATTATAATGTAAAAGGAGCTCATTCAAATACTGAGGTGCTAAACCATTCAGGGCTTTATAAGTAATAAGCAATATTTTAAAATCTATACGATGTTTGATAGGGAGCCAGTGCAGTGTGGACAGGACCGAGATAATATGGTCATACTTCCTGGTTCTAGTAAGAACTATTGCTGCTGCATTCTGGACTAGCTGTAGTTTGTTTAAGGCATTTATTGAAAGAAAAAGACGCCAGCAAATCTTACCAAACTGTTTAAACATCAGTGTTTAGCTAAATGGTTCTGCATAAAATGGGTTGCAGTCTTAACCATACAGCCTCATGCTGTAAAATGATTCATGATATATATGTATATATATTTCTAAATATTGCTCCTTGTCGTGTCATGTTGAGGCTGGATGGGTCAAATCAGGAATTTTAATGATAAACATTTAGTTGTCCGTACAGGATGTGACCTCCCGAACTGACTGCAAGTGACAGAATGTTAAAGTAGAATTTAAAATACTTAAAAAGTGAACACAGACATACGATAGTACAATAATTAGTGCAACCCAACAATTATTGCTTTACAACAAAACAATAACATATTTTAGTTTTACTCATTTGTAAATATGTTATACTTAATACCTTATATGGAGATTATTTAGTTAGTTCGTTTTTATTTATTTGTTTTTTATTTTTATTTTTTCTTAATTAATTGCTATATTTGTTAGGCCTGTTGAGTTCAGTGTTGGCTTTGAATCAAAACCCACAGGCGTGGAGAGAACTGTAAATATGCCTTTAAAAGAGTAAGCCGGTTAAAAGGGGTTTTTGTATCAGACAGAGGTGATTCTGAGCACTGTGTAATATGCTGCACAGAAATACACTGCACTGTCATTCAGTGTGAGGGTGTTGATAATCAGAGTGCCATTTTTCTGTCCATCTCCAACCAACCTAATCTTTTTTTCAAATTCAGGCTCTTTATTCTCTTTATCATAATTAAGATATCCCATCAATTTGAAACCCAACATGTCTGGACTTTGTTTGTACCATAATATTCTGTAATAGTTTGGTATATTGTGAGTACAAGTGATCACAGAAGATTCATTTTGCTTCTTGATGAGGTTGTCTGGTGTCTGGAGAACAGTTTTACCAAGACAGGCAGCTGTGGAGAGAAAAAAACAGTATATAACAGTGTAAAACAGGATATATTAATGTATAGAGTGCAGATTTGCTTGTTATTACCTGTAAATATCATTATGCATACAGATAAACTAAGAAATGTGTTCATCGTGATTTCTTTCACCAAGTGCTTCTGCAGTGCATTAATGATATGAGTGAGAGGAAGTGATGTCAGCTATATCAGCCATTCGCAAGTTGGGGGGAACAAATTAATCTATAGGTTTTTGTACGTTTTTTAACCTTCGATTCATAAATATAAACTGGCTTTTCTAATTGAGATACATAATTACTGCACTATATCACTGTAAATAAATGTAAATATAGGCCTATTATGAAATGCTGACCAGTTTATATGTTGTCCAGTTCACATATTTAGACCACATGAATGTTACCATTACAGTGTGCATCCCAATTCAGAAGGATGCAAATATTAGCAGGAAATTCAACCAAAACTTTCAGCAGGTGCAAAGAGCTTCTGTGGTTAAATGCTTTCTGAGCTTTATGTATTGTGGCATAACTGTTCATCACACTGTGGAAACTAGCTGCACAGTAGTACATTGCACTGTCACTGGCTTCAAGTTTTAGGATTTTTAAGGAACCTTTCTTGGTTCCATCTCCATCCAGTTTGATTTTTTCATTAAAATTATCCTCTGGGACAGAATTCCTATTCCAGGTATATCCCAGAAACGTTAAGCCATGGCTGAGTGTTTGTTTGTACCAGAAGATCCTAGAGTAAGATGGTATGCTGTGTTCACATACAAGCTCTGCAGTGTCTCTCTCTGATTTAATTAGATTTGAGGGGCTTTGATTAACACCGTCATTAACAACAGAACCTGTAAAAAGAAATAAAAAGTGCATTATACTTAATTTTAAGTAATTATGTTATTAAATCATTAGCATCATTTAATATAAAATAGTTACCTGGAAGCCAAAGCAGCAAGACAAGGAGAATGCTGAACATGTTGATTTAGATAAACACTCTAAGTGAAAGGAAATATTCAGTTTGATCTCTTTATGACTGTTGCAACATAACCACCCCTAAGTATTTCTTAACAATTTCTATTATGGACCCTTGGCTCCATCTATCCACAGGTTTTGTAATTGCTGCAATTTCCTGCCATGCATTTAGGCTGTGAAGAAAGATTAGAAATTAAAATGTTAAAATGTTTGTCTCCATATTTGTTAATCAATGCTTGAATCACTGAATATATACAAAAAAGAAAAAAAAAATGAAATCATAATGATCTCAGATATTCTAGTGAAAAAATGTTTCAGACACATATGTATGCTGATGCAGGCAGACCCTGAAATAATTCAGAGTGGAATTTAATCAAGATTTTGTACCAGAGTGCCTGTTTTTGGTAGTATTTTCTCTGTTTTGATATGTGAAATATGCAGAAAGGTGATCTTAAGTGTTTAACAATATGCTATTATTAAAGTGTAAAGATGAATGAATATCATTATTATTCTCTGATTCCACTGGAACCTTATGTTTAGAATATGTTCACAGCCTGTGTGCACAAAACAAATATCTAAAACATATGTCTTGGTTTAGTTTAATTTTTGGGGGGAGCTCCAATGAGCTTCATATCACAATAGGGTTTTTGTATCAGACAGAGGTGATTCTGAGCACTGTGTAATATGCTGCACAGAAATACACTGCACTGTCAGTCATCGTGAGGGTGTTGATAGTCAGATTGCCATTATTTCTTCTGTCTCCATCAAACTTGATCTTGTTTTGAAATTCCAGCTCAGGGTTGTTAAGAAACCCCATGAACATGAAGCCCATGATTTCTTTTTTGTACCAAAGTATACGTTCATAATTTGGTACACTGGGTCTCATTCATGAAACATTCGTAAATATACGAGTAAATATGTGAGTGATTTGCGCGTAAAGAGAACTTCCCGAAAACTCTTCTCCTGATTCACAAAAACTTCGTAAACGTCAGATGTGATAGTGAAATGTGTGTGTGTGTTAATGAATTCCAATCAGTCGTAAATGCGACGCGCGTGCACGCTCATTCTCAATTACCATGAATCCCTCCCATTAAATCCGACTGACAACTATATATGAGCATCATATTATGACACCAAACGAATGATTCCAACACGTCTTTTCAAAAGCGAATGAAAATTAAAATTTCTCAGCTGCAGAATTTGAAGTTTTATTATCAGAAGTTCATTCAAAACGCCACGTTTTATTTTCAAGCGTACATAGTGGCGTATCAGGTCCTAAAAAAAGGATGCTTGGCAGCATATTACAGACGATGTTAATAGAGTTTCATCTGTTAATCGAACAGTCCCAGAAGTGAAAAGGAAAACCGTATGTAATTACTATATATAATATTTTTTTTCAAAATGCTGTGTAAATATGTACCCGATTAAGAATTCAAATGCTGCAGTATTAATGAGCAAAACGTTCAGACGTTAAACGCACTATTTACGCGTGACTGGGAGCAGGTGTAGATTTCTTTCGTACCAACTAACATTTGGAAAATACGAACGTTTTAATGAATCCGAAAATTTACGCCAGAACCACTTTACACGCGATTTACACAAAAATTCGTTCTGCTCGTGTTTCATGAATGAGACCCATTGTGTGTATGTACTGTACCATCACTGCAGATTCATCTTTGTTCTTTATTTTAAGGTCAATGGGTGACTGGAAAACAGTTTTACCAAAACATGCAGCTGTAATGAGAGAATATACAGTGTGAAATGATGTAAGCAGTAAAAATGTTATATATAATTACCTATGAGGCATACTAGAGAAACACAAACACTTAATAGAGTCATGTTTTTATTATGTACTCAATGACAATTCATGCATGAAATGTTAGAAGCCATTTCATATAGGAAATGATGTCATATCCGAGGGCACTGATATCAAGAAAATACTGTGTAACATTAGGTCCTCTATTTGTTGACAGCAGCATAAAACTTCAAGTTACAGTAATTCTGGCTGAACATTGTATCAGGGTCTCAGATCATCAAATGTTGATCCAATCAAATCCTGAGCCCTTCTGGAGGTGAGGCAGAGCTCATGCTGTAAGAGTAACAAGACTAGAGAGTTTCTGTATTAAAGTTTGACTGTCTATATCACTGTGTGGGCTTGCTGCACAGAAATACACTGCACTGTCATTATCTGAAAGATATTTTATGATTAGAGAACTGCTTTTAGTTACATCTCCCTTGAGTTCAACGTTGGCTATGAAATCGTCTTCTCTCTGTCCAATCCCCAACATGAGATGTCCCAGTAATATCAGACCCTGGCCAGGGTTCTGTTTGTACCACAGTATCGCATTGTTGTTTAATGTGCTCTGTTGACATTCAAGCTGTGCATCATCTCCTTTCATTTTAAACAGATCTGGAGGACTCTGGTGAACTTGAGTACTGAAGACAAAACCTGAGTAGAAAATAAGAGAGAAAGCAAAAGAAAAAAAAAATTCTGGTAGGATAAACATCATCACTGATATGAATTTAATAAGGTTTACTTTTTTTATTCAAATAAATATAATACCTGTGAGTCCCAGGACAGCAGCAGCAACAGTGACATAAACGTTGATCATCGTGTCATGTGGTCAGAGATTGATTCTGAAGGAAGAGTTCACATTACCAAAAATCATGTGTCTCGAATAAGTCTCATGATCCGCCTCACCTGAACTGCAAAAAGTAATAATGTGCAATTGTTAATTTCCAGATAAATTTCATATAAAACATAACATAATCCACGCATTTGGGTTTTGGTGATATCAATGTATTTATGTTGATTCAGCAATATTTTATTAATTTCTTGAATAAATAAGTCTATTTTACATGTTACCAATTTAGATTACAATTTTAAAAAATGTATTATTATTATTTAGTTTTTTACTTTGAATAGGTTTAGTAATTGCATGTTCTAATAAGTACACAATATAAAGTCTCAAGATGAACTACAACATTCAGAAACATGTTTGCTTGAGCTTGTAAAGTCAATTTGATCACATGCTGTCATTAAAGCAAAAGTATAAAACACTAAATACTAAGAAATCCTGAAATCTATATTAACTATTCACAATATTTGTTTTTAATTTTCCTAAATATTTACAAGGGGACTAAATGACATGCAGTGGTTCTTTAAAAGCCTGTTCTACATAGTAATAGTATGAGCCAACACAATTCTTAAGGGTCTTAAAATTATCCCTTAAAAAATATATAAAATATAAAATATATATTTAAAAAAAAACGTTAAAATTATCACCAGAGCTTTTCTTAACTAGGCAGTGTTTGAGTAAGTTGTACATATTAAAGCAAATTTAGTTAAACAGGCTTCACATTTATGGAATCACATTGCCCCCTGTTGATCACTGTTACTGTAATTGTGTATGGCAGCTGTTTTTGTTCTACTCTTGCCAAACTTCACAGCACTGTGTGCTGTTTGACTGCGCAGAAATAGACGGCACTATCATCTGACTCCACATTGTTCACAGTCAGAGATCCCTTCTCTGGAACAGTTTTAACGACTGGAAATTTATTTGGATCAAAATCACCATAGTCATGTTTAGTGCTCAAAGTGCTTGTGAACACAATAAGAGTCATAGTTTGTCCTGGACGCTGTCGATACCAGTACATCTGGTTGAATGAAAAATCCTTTTTATGTGTGCAGTTCATCTGAGCAGAACTCCCTTTTACTGCCATTAAAACACTTGGAGCTTGTGAAACATCACTGTTACCTGCAACTGAGCATAAAAAATATATAAGCAACGTTAAAAGGTTATTCTATTATGTTTTAATAAAGATAGTTTGAATACCTTGACCGTAGTGTAGTGTCAGAATCAGCAGAATCATATTCCTCATCATGACATGTAGAGGCTGGCTGGATCAAATTATAATCTTCTATGATGATTCAAATTTTAGATGAATGCTAATACAGGATGTGACATCATGATGATTTCAGGGTGGAGCAAAATTCTGGATTTAAGAAAGAAGTTTCTGAGTTGGGATGTGAACTGAACTGACCACATGCCACAAGATAATAATCAACACTTTAAGCAAGACTCACAGACCTACAGGTGTTGTAGTGTTGGCACTGAATCAAAACCCACAGGTGTGGAGAGGAACATGAACAAATACGCTTTTTAAAGTAAGCCATTTAAAAGAGGTTTTGTATCAGACAGAGGTGATTCTGAGCACTGTGTAATATACTGCACAGAAATACACTGCACTGTCATTCAGCGTGAGGGTGTTGATAATTAGGTTACCCCCTAAAGCATCAAGTATTATTTATGAGCTGAGCACTGCTTTGTTTACAGCTGTTTCCAGGGAAGACACTTTATTTCTGGTTCCAAAAGCACACCCTACTGGCATTGTGGATTCAATAATCCAGTCTGCAGTTTTTGTTCAGACCAATGTAAAAATTCACCCAAATAAGACCATTTTAAATAATATAATAATTTATACTTCTGATGGCTTTTCTTAAAAATTAGTTTAAAGGTTTAATTGTGAGGTTTATCCCTTTAAAATGTATTTAGTTTTTTGTTCAAACTTGTATAACAATGTTAAATTAATTGCTATTTTGTGGTCTACAACATGAAATAATAAAAGTGTCTGCTAAATGATTCAATTTAAATGTGAATGCAAGAATCCCATTATAAAATGTACATAAAAAATGTAGAATCATTGGACACAACAATTTGGAATCATTGTGCAGCAGCAAGCATCACGACTAAAAAGGACCTCAAGGTTGATCCAGGTAAATGTGTGCAAATGTATAAGGCCCCATTCCTATATTTGCCTGGGGCCACCAATTCACTAAATCTGCCCTTGCAAGTATGTACAATTGCAAAAGAACACATTTACATTATTTTTTAATTTAAATATATATATATATATATATATATATATATATATATATATATATATATATATATATATATATATATATATATATATATATATATATATATTTGTAATTATTATTTATTAGTCTCTCTTTTTTTAAAGTTCTGCTGCTGTTACCTGGATGGGATGAATTTAAAATTTGCTTAAAAAATGTGATTTTTTTTTTTTTCTTATTCCTTATGATAGATATAAATAGTTGATTGTACTTTTACACCAAGAAGCATTTCTGTTACACATTTAAATGTATTATCTTAAACCAGTTATTGGTAAATGTTAGCAGGAAATAAAACCACCTCCATCTGGAGGTGAAACACGTTCAAGTATTTAAAACAACTTGGTTTTATTTTCTGTGGTAATGGTAACTGAAAGCATGCCAGAGACGCTGTCTACAGACAATAACTTGTATTTAACCCTTAATATGAATCATTTTGATTCAGTTGACAGTTCTGTAGCATATTGTTTGTACCAGACTGCCACCTGTTGACTAATGCTGTCCTTTTCATAAACAGAATGCTTTATACCGTTTTATACATACATTGACATACAGTACTGTTGACTCACTGAATACCTACTTTCAGGAGCACTTTAATGAGCTTCAAATTTGTTTATATCAGCATCTCTGGATCTTCATAATCAGGACAGGAGTGATCACTGTGAGTCTGCTGTCTCTTGTATAGTCTAGCTGCAAAGTTGCCCACTTTCAGAGTCCTCTATTTATGTCTGTCCTCATTCTGAATCCTATATGCACACAAGTATAGGCCCTATGTGTTTTTTTCCTAACTAAAGTTATTTCAGTGCTTTACTCCATAAACTAATGTACATGTGAATATGTAACATTGAATGAGTGCAATGATCTCCACCTTGGTTTTGAACACAATATAATATCTGATACACATCAGATATTATATATGGTGCACTATATAAGAATAATGGCTGCATTGCTCAGAGATGCAAGAGTTGATTATGCTTTAAATATTTTCACTGGTGGTATAGGCTGATTATATTATTTAAAATTATTATTTTACACAACTGGAATTTAAATATTTCTGTAGGGATATTAAAAAAAATAATTTGAGGACTTTTGTGATTGGTGAACAACTAGGAATTAGTCAGGAGGAGGAGAACAGTTTTGGTCGTAATTAAAATTCTAATTCAAAAAGTCTGCCTTGTTTAGTTTTAATTGTAAACATGGGTGTCTTCATTTTTCAAGAAATCAATTTAGTACTTTAATATTCTGTATTCAAAACACAAGACAACAGAAAACATTTCAGTTCAATGATCCTGCTTTATTATAATTATATCCAGACTGAATTTACAGTTTGGAGTCTGCGTGGATGGCAATAAATGGATCCTCGTCGGTGTTGCTGATGCTGAAGGTGGCGCGTCCATCAGATCCCACAGACACCTGTTTTCCTGTGCAACTGCCCCCACTCTTATCTCCAGAGATCACGTCACAGTATGTACCCATGGGCAGACCAGTGTTCAGCGTCACATTCAGAGCCCTGGGACATCCATTAAACACAGTTATGAAGTGGTTATCAGCCAATTTGGATAATAACATTCATTATTCAGTGTTGCAAGTTTCTCACCAATCATCATTGTTGATGACAATGAATCCTTTGCTGCCACGGCTGAAGGCGATCTGATTATTACCGTTGTCCCACCAGTTGGAGAGGGGCTGGCCACTGACCACATTACGGAAAATCACCATATTCCTGGGGCGAGGAATTCAGTATTAGGAGAATTGTTTTTAGTATCAAATTCAGAAGGACTAAAACTCACCCACCTGATCTGGCGCCATCTGTGCTCACAAACCCAGTTGTCCCCACAGGTAGAGTCTGGGTTGATGGGGACTGGTTTAGTGGATCCATCAGAAAAGCTGGGAGGGCCCATCCAGTCATTCTCATCCTGTGCCATGTGTCAACGTGTAATGAGAGAAATCGGATGATCTCATGAGGAGTTAAGAATTCTATTTATCTGTGTAGTGATAATACTAAAGGTTTTTGGGAAATTTGGAGAGCACTACTACCTTTCCATTCACAATTTTACGATCCCAGCGGTAGCTAGACATGACTCTGGTCACACCGTATGGATGAGCCAACATGAGCCCCGTGGCGATCTTATAAAGCCTGCAAAATGCAATGTTAAATTTCTTGGAGAAAAGCAACTGACAGTTTAACCAGTGAATCAGTACACACTCTGTTTTAGTTTAAAAGACTGCCATAACTATTTTACCTTGAGTCCCAGAACGTCAGAACAGAAGCACCACCAGCGCCGTGTCCTCTCTGATTATCATGATTGTCCACAAACACCAAGCCTCTATCAGAAGGCATGAAACCCCAGCCCTCTCCCCAGTTCCTGAGACAAAACACTCTTCTGATAATGCTTGGAAACTTCACTGAGCATGATTCTAAGAATAAGTAACATGTTAATGATATATTTGATCTACGTATTATATACTACTACATACTTCAGATAGCTTAGCTTCTCTCCATCCCATTTACGAACCACTGTACCCAGTTTCGCACTGTGCTTGAATTCTGTCACTCTCGCAAGCCCATAATACTCACTGGCTTTAATGGGCTCCCCACCCAAGTCAATAACCTATAAAAAGTTGTGTTAATGCATTATTAAACATTCACAAGAAAGCTAAGTTGATGGGATAAATAAGGAATTGAAATACCTCTTGATAAATGAAGGGCTTGGTGCCAGATGGAAACCATTTCGTATTGAGGGTCTTAAGTCTGCCGTAGACATTAGTAAGGTCACCAGGCCACATGTGCTTACAGGCATCGACCCTGAATCCAGCCACACCCAGGTCAATCAGTTTGTTCAGATATTCAGCCAGTTTTCCTCTAACATAGTCCTTCTCCAGGGCCAAATCCAAGAGATCTTCCAAGCGACAGTCCCTGACCTGTCCAAGATGCATAAACTTAGATTAAAATGTTCCTTTATATGAACATAAAAGTTTTTGGTATACTTTTTATACTGTTTATTGTAGGATAAGAACATGGAAAATAAACCTGGTAAATGTCAAGGTAGTTTTCAATGTGCCCACTTCCAGTTTTACATTTGGCATCATTGAAGTCCAAATAAGAGTAGGGAACAGAGGGGAAGTCCTCCTTGTTGCCATTGAACTTTGAGCCACAGCTGGAAGGAGTGCCCTCTCCGTGAATTGATTTACACATGTGATTGATGACAACATCCACATAAATGTTCACCTACAGCACACAAAGCTCTTTAATGCAATGCTTACACTGCTACTACAACTTTTTTGTGCGTGTCATCTGTCTGTCATTAGGTGCAATGCTATGAGCCTTAGTTTTGTATTACCCCAACATTGTTACAGCGTGCGATCATGTCCTTCAGCTCTGCCTCTGTTCCTGATCTGGAGCACAAGTTGTAGCCAATCGGCTGATACCTCTGCCACCAAGGATGCCAAGGATTGGACAGTTTGACATGCTCACTTGCAGGAGAGATCTGTTAGAACCATTTTAACAAACAAATAAATAAATAAATAATCAAAAAATGTTCAAAAGACATTTGTTCTTATTCATTTAATAATTAATCATTTTACCTGCCTCAGGGGCCATGAAAATCATTGTAAACATACCTGAACTCCTCCGTAGCCGTTTGGTGCCAGGTATCTCTCACATTCTTGAGCTATATCTGCCCAACGCCACTCAAACAGATGAACTATGGAAGTCCTACCATTTTTCATGTTTGGGTTGTGCTGGGCCAAACCCAACCCAAAGAGCGCCACCAGAATCAGGATCTTCATTGTGCCTTAGGACAGGAGGAAACGTGTAGGTGAGTGATCTCCGTGATTTTATTTATACAGCAGCCTAGAGCAACATTCTCCAATAGAAAACACCAGAAAATATGCTTGCTGGAAAATAAATAAGCCTGCAGGGATATCGTTATCAGTTCTCGAGATAACACAGATGTAAAGTATTGCGCTCTTCCCACAGTGCATCTTCTAAATGCAAAAGTCTTTTTTTTTTTTTTTCAAAGAATGTGTTTAATATACAAAGTATCAATGAAATACTTGAAATTAAATATACAGTCCTGGTAAAAACAAGTAATGTGCAGCCATTTGATGCATGAGCCAGATTACTAATAGACTTTCTCCATTTGTTGATTATTTATATGGTACAATGGAAGTTAAAAAGCTTAATAATGGTTTGAATGTAGTAAAGACTTTAATTGGGCAGTAAATTTGCTGCAAGGTACTTTCTCAGTGGGGAGTTCAAAGAACATCTGGGATACTGGAAGCAAATAGTTTTAGAAGGGGGACACTGGTTTAAGATGAATTCACACCAAAGATTCACAGCGAGATGAGCTGAAATTACTGACGCTATTCACATTCATGGAAACATCAAAGCAAACGCTTCAAATCCATTTGTAGCAAAAGTGTTGATGTCAGAAACAGAATGGGGTACCGTTTACTATCAGTGATTCAACATTATGTTTAGACAGAGTTAGTATACTGATTATAATGGCCTATATTTGCTTTATGATGCCGGTGTAGACGGTGTTAGTCCAGCCAATTTAAACCAGTGCCCCTAACATTTTTATAACAAAATATTCCCTCTCTACATAAGTGTTTCTGTCAGTCAGATAGGGGCTTTCTGTTGCGCAGCTGTCATACTTCCCATGAAAGCAACTTAGTGTTAGACGAATTATCAAAACTGATAGCACTAAACAAACTAGACATTTAAGATAAATCTTTCTGCTTCTTTTCTTAAACTTGTTTTGTGTTAGACTAATGTTTGCTTAAAACTGGTATATCTGTGAAAAAAACTTGTCAACTCAACCACTGATTTCAACATAGTTCTAAGTAAGCAGCATATGCTTCGTGAACAACATGATAATCTAATAACTAAGTGTTGGGTAAAAAATCTAAAGGTTTAATCTATGCTTATCAGTATTTAATTAAGTATACTGACAGTTGACTTTTCTTTAAATCATTAAGCTTTTTATAGGCGAATTCTTCACCTGTGAGAATTGACATAATTGCGTGACTCTGAATTGTAAAAAGCATTTAAAGAACAAGTAGATACAAATTATAAACATGAAAATGATTTTTTGGAGAGCTCCATGAAGAAACACTCAAAATGGCAGTACAGTAATGGCATGTATGCAACACAGGTGCTAAACAACTACAAGTTTATTAATAAGGGATCTGTATACCGTATTTTTCCGGATATAAGTCGCACCTGAGTATAAGTCGCATCAGTCCAAAAATAAGTATACAAAAAATACATATTATTAAATAAATGCCACTAAAACAACAGTGAACAAAGTTAATTTATTGTGTCTGCAATCCGATGATTAAAATGATCAAATGTTTCCCTGACCTTAGAGAGTTGAATCTCCATCAGAACATCAGGGTTTCTGCCCCATCCTCCTCCAGCACGGAGCCTCTTCTCACCTGTTTTACAGGAGTCTGTAAAGGTGCTGTATGTAAGTTCTGACTCTACTAAAGCATAAGAAACTACATAAGAAAATGCTACCTTCCATGCTGGGTCAGAATGTCGGTCATTGTTTTGGTTTGTGAAACACACCCACTGACAGATTAACCAATTGTATTTCAGCATAACGGGCTGCCAGTTGGCGGAAAACACGGCTTATTTTATTTCATTTATCATCAAGTGCGCTTGTTCCTGCTGGTGTCCTCAATCTAGCAATTTGCATGTGCGTCAAGTCTGAGGAGGAGGGGCTGGGTGAAGAAAAAAAATGATTCTGTATGAGAGAGAAGTAACAAGGATATGTTCGGTTACAGAAACAAAACAATCTATGGAACTTATTTTTTTCAAGCTTTTACCTCAGACTGGAGGACGAATGATCTAAAGACACACTGTTAGAAATGCTGAAGGTCTCCACAGTCAGCAGAGATCTCACAGGTAAATACAAAGGCCTAGGTGAAAAAAAAAAAGTGTTTTTTAGATCCAAATGGTCTTATTAGCACAAATGCATGTATTAGAACAAATACATTATGTGCGTAGGGACTGAGGATTGAATACTAACAAACTTAACATCTAATAACTAAAACAAGTTGTATTTATTTTAAACAAAGACTTTTTACAGCTAGGTTTACTATTTTGTAAATGAAAACCAAGTAGAAAAAAGAATTTGGAAACTTTTTGGTGAAGTTAGTTCTGAGCTTCATTTGTTTGCAGATACCACTTGAATGAATGCAATGAAATGCATCCATTGTGAAAGTCCAAATGTACCTCTTTAAATACTAAATAGATGTACAGGTTATGCTAGAATCTATCTAAATGTATCACCTGTAATCCAGGGAGCAGCTCCATAGATGCAGGTGGAGGTTGGACACAGATGATGGAGGCTCATTTGACACATTTAGAAAGTCAACTATCTACAGGAGAAACACAAGCAGTAATGTGTAACATATATAAATGAACTAGAAGTCAGCTGATTCAACAACTCTCATTTATCATTGAGATAAAAACCAA
Source organism: Carassius gibelio (assembly GCF_023724105.1). Taxonomy (NCBI): domain Eukaryota; kingdom Metazoa; phylum Chordata; class Actinopteri; order Cypriniformes; family Cyprinidae; genus Carassius; species Carassius gibelio. The sequence goes on along the minus strand of NC_068412.1, from coordinate 7,219,335 downwards.
CCCAAAGGTTCTTTTATTTCATGTGGTTTGCATGAGGTTTCTTAATATATATTTTCTTACCTGGTCATACCATCCCAGACTGGAAGGCATGACTCTGTGCTCCAGTGTAACTCCCCTCATTCCAATGGCTATGAGAAACTCCTAAAAATACAGGAAGATGTGTAACATATACAGTTACAAGTTTAATTCTAGTGATGGCAAACTGTACATTCAGCAGCCATTACTCATATGCTGGTCAATAAATATTTATTATTCTCAATTTTGAAAACAGTTGTGCTTATTAATATTTATTTTCACACTCTTTGATGAATATACAGTATAATACGTTAAATGCATCCTGAATAAAAGTATTCTTTGTTTTGAATATTTGAAAATGTTTAAGTCTTACTTACTTCAAGTTTTATACGGTATATTGTTTTGAAAAGCATTTATCTCTGTCATTGATTTGGTTTACCTTGACTTTGCGCTCTGTGTTGTGGGAGGAAATTTTAACAGCGACAGACAGCATGCTGTGAGACTCAAATCTGAGCCCTTCAGAGGGAGACGCCCTCTCTGGAGCAGATTCAGAAGCGTACATCACAGGCTCAAGCCAATGAGGACGCGTCCTGCAAGGCAGACTGACACTCCACTCAGGGGCATCTCCATCCACTGTACCTGAGAAATTAAATACACCATAATGTGATGAAACACTGCATTTATGCACATTAACTTAAATATTATATACTGTATGTGACTTGATATGCTGCTTTTGTTATTTTACTAAACCACAGGTTTAAATTTCTTCTAGACCAGTTAGAAGAGTAGATTTCTCAATCATTGGAGCGCAATAAGGGCATTAAAGACTGATTAAAGTTATTACTGTCCCACCTTCTTCTCATCTCTGACATCCACTGTCAGCCATTTAACTAAAGGATGTTTCTCTGATCTATAAACTGTGTCAGGACTTCAGACTTAAAATTAAATTATTGATATTTGAATGAAGGCTGACAACAAAACATTAAACATCCATTCTATAGTATTCTGGAATTAATTCTAAGTAAAAACTTACCTGAGATGATCATGTGGACAGGCTTCATCGAAGACAGTTCGTGACTGCAGGAAATTCCCAGCAGTGAGTTGATTTACAGACAGAATACGGAAAAACTCTGAAGCCATTGGTGCAAGATGGCTGCGGGAGGAGTCTGGAGGTGGGAGCGGGTCAATATGGAGGACAGACAGGCAGAGACCTCCCACTGTGAGCCTGAGAACCAGCTCAGGCCTGGACTCATCACAGTGGCCTTTAGTTGGATGAGCTAGAGATCACACATAGGGTAGAGTTATTATTTATTAAATATAGTCATAAGGGTCAACAATTACCATGAATCAAAGCTGATAAGACATACATCTCTGCTGGAGCAGCTTGTGTGTCAGCTGAGAATCTCTGGAAAGATGTGGTGTCATCTCAAATGTCTGCTTCTCCTTCGGTCTAGGAACATCCATGTACTCGTCCCACACGTCTAGGGAATGCGTCAAAAATTTTTGCACTTGTAATATCATAATAAGCCAATGAATGCTGACATAACCAATCATTTAACACTAATTATGAAACATGGAGTTCAGCGATTCAACAAGAGAATGTAGAATTAAAATACATGTTGTGCTGAACTAACCTCTACTGGATACCGTTCTGGTGGTCTGACTTTCAAATAGGTCCTGGTCAGTGGCAACTATTATGGTGTCTTTCTTCAGGCAGTGGTTGAGCTCCATCTGGAGGCGAGAATCATCCTCCTGTTGCATGGGCCGACTCTTCCTATCCTTTCCTATAGCAGACCACTCCTGTCCGGCTGTTTATAACCAATTTAATATAAGCAATCGTCATATCCACTGGAACCTATTTATCGCCAAATGTATTTAATGAGGAAACCTTAAGGAAAAATCATATATAAATAAAATAAATTATCACCTGAGCTAGAGAAAACCTCAAACATGTCTTGTAGGAGGTGAACTTGTTGTGGTGAAAGCAGCATGATTAGATAATCAAACTGCCCATCAATATCCAGCTGTGAAAAGAGCAGTCATTACATTTTATTAAAAAAAAAGAAGAAATCATGCCTTTTTTTGTTGTGACAAATCCATTCAAAAATAAGTCATCCTACAATGTACTTGGACATACAAAAGATCAATTTAGATTTTCCACCAGCTTTGAACTGTTTCAATGTAGTGAGTGTGTACACTTTCTCTGTGTTAACTGCAGCCAGATATCCCAGTTTATTTTTTATTTATTTATTTTGTCAGAAAAGGTCAGACAGATAAAGCAAAACACATCAGTTTACGTTTTGTTAAAACTAAAGATTGAACTTTTGCATTTGTTCCCACATTTTGTCAGATTGACAGGAGTGTGTACCGAAGTTACAAGTGCATTATGAGTATGAAGTTAAAAGTGTATGAGAGCCAAACATACTGGAATACATTCACTAAAGGAATTATTATTTCAACAAAGGAAGCCAGGCTTATCTGTGCAATACATTTATAGAAAGAAATAATTAAAGCTACTGTATATTTGTAACTGTGTGGTACTGCACATGTACCCACCTTAGTTCCGGGCATGGCTTCATTTTGCTTCAGGACCACGGTCAGCTCCACTTTAACGCTAAAGCAGCCAATCTGCACTGGTTTAAACGGTTTACAGGAAGACACTTATCTTGACTCTTCTCAAAACTAACAGAGAGAACAGAGAAAAGATCAGTCACTGAAAGTCAACATCTGATTTAACAATCGGGCAATCAATCAGTCAGTCAAAAAATAATGAAATCTTACATTAAAGTGGTTTTACGGCCTACAGGAAGAGGTATACCTGTCTCAATAGTCTCTGCAAACTTTTCCAGACCCTCCAGAGGGTGCGAGCTCTCTCCCTGATCATCAGTGAGTCTTTGGCTTAGACACTCTTTGGCTAGCTGCATACTGCTGGTCATGAAGCTGGACCAGCACATGTGCTCCATGCCTGATGCTAAAATAAATTGACAATAGATATAAACAACATTAAGTTCATCATCAAATGGAAAATCACCCCTTGTATTTTCTATCTAAAGAAAGAAACCATAATGATATTATTGTGAACAATTAATTTGTAATATATATGTTTGTACATTTTAATTGAAATGTCATAATCAGATTTCCCCTTTCTTTAAAATGACTGCAAGCTCACATTCAGATCTCCCTCTACTGAATCATCAAACAATGGATAGATAAATAAAATAAAAAACTCACATATTTTCAATATTTAATTTATTAAAATTCATATAAAATTATTAGATAGAAAAATATATCACTAAACTTATTATAGAGCAAACATTTTAAATGAGAAAAAAAAACACACTGTACATTTTGTAGAATACACAGCACTGCAATTAAACATTTGTCAAAATTATGGCTTGCCATCTGAAAAAGAATTCTGATTTCAAAGATGCTTCCTACCCATTCGAGGTCTTGGCCTGAACACCATCTCCAAGCCCCTCACTTCCAGTGTGCAGCTGTCCTGCAGCAGTGAGGCCCATGGCACAGTGAGAGATACGGCCTGGATGAAGCCCTCGCTCACCTCAAATGAAGCATCCACAGACTCCAGGATCTCAGGGACTGAAGAAGCATGAAATATGTAATATGAAATATAATTATTACTTGAGGATAGGTTGAAAATACTATTAAGAAAACCACTCTCTTTTAAATCCGGTAATGAAATGTCAGATTCCATTAGTGAAAGAATCCGGTAAGACATCTTTAATCAAATATCAGTTTAATGATGTGTCCAGCTTGGTTGGGTGCATGATAGTATGATTTTGGACTCAAAAAAGGGTCAATAACACAAAATGTACTGAACTTACCCATTTGTCCAGTGGCACTTGAGCAAGTGAGCCCATGCGTTGATAGAGGTCCAGACTAAGCTGGTCCAAACTCAGCTTCTCCTGGAGGTAATTACCATGATATCGATGCAGCAGGTACCTGCAGGGCCGCTTCTTAATAGACTCCGAAAATGGCCATGGCATCTTGACCGTCTCTTGGGTTCAGTGTGTACTGAAACAAATGAGGACATTTAATGCACTAAATTCCACATATTCCCATCAGTGTTATTTTACTCAATCCAAGTAGCTGAGTCCTTAGCCAGCTCCAAGAAACAGCTAAAAACACATCTCTTCCTTGACACTCTAACACTGGCACTCTCTATTCTAGTTATTTTTTATCTTGTTTTCCTTTTTATCTATTTATTTAAAAAACTTGACCCTCTAACATTTGCCCCCTCGATTCTATTTTTATTCTATGACTTGTTTTCTTTTTATTTAAAAAAGGACCAAAGTTCGCTATTCTTTTTCTGTTCCATCTACTCGTTTTCTTTTTATTATAGAAAATGACACTCAAATACTAGCATACTCTATGTTTATAAAAATGACCTCTAACTCTAGTGTTCTCTATTCCTTTTCTATTTTTTCCTTTTCTATTCCTTTTTTATTTATTATATAAAAAACCTTGCTACATGTACTGTGTTAGACTAATGAGACTTGTCACAGCACTTACATATTGTTGCTCTTTGGTTGGTTCTGATTGCTTCTGTTGTCCTCTTTGCAAGTCGCTTTGAAAAAAAGTGTCTGCTAAATAACTAAATGTAAAATGTAAATGTAGTATTTGAAACATAAATATAGTTCTTATAGATATTTTGAATTAGATTATATTTTAATTTAACTTAATTTTATTTTTTCATTTTTGTTTTTTACTTTGTCTATGAAATATTTCTTTTATTTATTAGATTTATTTAGTTTTAGTTATTTTTGTACTTAAATAAATAATGTTGCCTAGGCACCAAACTTAAATTAAGTTTAGATATATATACAACTGATGTGGATGCCAGAACAAATCACATCTGCAAAACAAGTAATTCAACACGATGTGAAGGACTTAATAATGATGACCAACACTTTGTGCAATTCCCTAAAGGTTGGTGAGTTTATTTGGCTGCTAACAATGAAAAATCCCGGAGTCACACGAATCACAGCAGCCAAAAAGGGCTACAATTTAACCGTCTCGGCTGTAGTTATTTAAATTCAGAATGACAAAGGAAAATAACATACCTGTATTACAAAATAGCTGACTAACCGTTGTTATTTGGCTTAGGGTGAACTAGCATGCTGGCTAAACACAATCAATTATACCCAACTTCATTCAAGTTTTTCTGCTCAACTGATGCGTCGCTCGGTAATAACAGATATATTAAACTGAAGATGGGAGTCCTCCTGCAAATTATGAGTGGCTGTCGGCTGGTGTGAAAGCAGCATGACAGTTTGTCTTTATGATGATGTTTACAAACACGCTCGTGACTGCGCACTCGCTCACGCGCGGTGTGTTCACGAGCATCCGCTCTGCACAGCTGCTACACAGTCCTTCCACGCAGCTACAGGAGACTGTTATTTTCACTACAGACTGGAAGAATTTCTGATAAGAACAGGAAAATCGCTTTATTTATGGTAAGTAGTCTTAAATCGCATGCTGTGACTGATTTAGCTGATGATCTGAAGTCAAGTCTTATATTAGTCTATTTCTTTAAATCTGTGATCTAATTCGTTACACTGTATTTACACACAGCAAACTGATAACAACATGCCACAATACAATGTTATTATTTAAGTGGCTGAACTGACAAAATTATGCAATATATTCTCCTTTGCTTATCAATTTTCATTTTATCAATAAATTCATTTTAATAAGCATTTGCCATTGTTTCGTTGGCGAGTTTTCTGAAGTTTGGGAATAAATGTTTATGGCATCAAATCCATTCCCATTTTCAGAAGTAACACTTGTGGAGAAGCTGGAATATAGTTTAATGATATGATAACAATAAATAGTCAAATGTTAGAAAATAGCACGAAGTTATGAAATGTAATGAAGTTCATAAACTGTGTTCAGTTCTTTGGACTGTAACTAAGCACTGTTGTTATTTGTGGAGATTGAAGAATGATCTAGAAGCCCCTCCTCCCCCAAACCTCGCGCATCCACCCGCACAGTTTTATCTACTAGCTTTGTATCCTCATATACAGCTAAATCACATATATAGACATTATTATAATTGCTATTATATTTTTAAAAATATGTTTCCCCAATAAAATCATAGATACTGTAACGTTTGTCGAGGCGGATACGCAGAAGCTGCGCTGCGCAACAGCGGCGCTTAATTGACACACTTGAGTCCTAAGCCGGCATGAGCCGGAAGTGTTCTGGCGAACTATCCCCGGAGGAGGTTAGTAACTCATAAAATGATGATAATACTACATATTAACCGTTTCAGACTGTATCATATAACATATAACCTTGTTGTTCATGTGGTCATACAATTATTCTGTTACTATGACCGGGAGCTTGTGCTATATGGAACCTTTGCGCTGCGAGAGCCTCTATCGTCAGCATAAGCTAACGCTTTACAAATTGCCTTTATGCAAATGACTTCATACAATACACATTTAAATGTGTGTTAAATGTTTGTTTCTAACCCCTTAAGTGTTATTCGTACTAAAAAAAATTATAAAGTAATGGTACTTCGTGTACTTCAGAGGTGCTAAGTAACGTGGTTTAACAGTGCTCGTGCTCGCGCCCGCTCAAGATCTGAATCAGATCAGGCGGCGTCAGATGTTTGTGAACGCGCAGCTCTGATGTCTGATGACCGATGGCTGTTTCAGGGGATGGAGGTGGACTGTACGCCGGAGGAGCTGTCGAAGTGTTCGTATGAGGAGCGCTGTGTGGAGCTGGGGGAGGTGAAGGACATGCGGCTGGAGGCCGAGGCGGTGGTCAGTGATGTGCTCTTCGCGGTCACAGACATGCACGTCTCTCACAGTCTCTCCAGCGGACTGGATATGGCCTACATAAACCTGGAGACCAGAGAGGGAAAACGATACTGCTTGGAGCTCACCGAGGCAGGGTTAAGGGTGAGTGATGCCAAACATGAAAACAAGGCTTTCAAGACTGACAGTTTGATGTGTTCCTGGGGATGAGGATGAGGAGGGGTCCACTACTTTTGATCTACGAACCTTACCACCCCCTGTTGGTCTTCAGTTATTTTATTTAACGTTTAGAGTGAAAAGTTTTAGTTTTGATTTCAAATCATATGATTTCTTCATATGAATGGTAGGAAATTTAGTGCGTGTGTGTTTCTATGCTTTTAACTCTGGTGGTCATTTTCTACCAAAATATGAAACTCTTGTGACTTTTGCACAGTCTATGGAATTATTTATATGGACGTGAGAAATCATTACAAAATGATATATGGTATTTTAAAAAAAATGTTACAGCTGGTCATATGTATTACCTATGGTGATCAGTTAGGTAATATGGCATATCCAAAAATATATATATTTTTAAAAGTGGAGTGCAGTCTTCAAACTAGCTGTATGTATGTATGTATGTATGTGTATATTATATTATGTTATATTATATTAGTTAATATTATATTATATTATATTTCAATGTTGAAGATAATCTTTCTAACTTTCTGGTTGTCTTTGTTCATTTTAGACCAAATAATTTAATGTTTTTATATTTTATTTATTTACATTTCTCAGAATTGTAATAATTGGAAATAGTAAAATGTGCGGACTATTTATAAATAGAGGGAAGGAAATATTAAAACCTGCGAACAATTTAGCCTACTTTATGCCATGTGTGGGACTCCATAGAAAAGTTTAATAAAAAAAAAACATTGCTCAGTTTGAGTTAAAAAATGGTTGCCGTAGAAAATTAATGGGTAATACAAAACATACTAATATACAGAGCAACTTTTGTCAGTACCGTCTACAAATCACCCACAATTTGTTCAGAGATCACCATGAAAATAGCCTTAATGCTGGGATGACGTCAAAAGGTGAATAAATAAATCTAAAAAACAAGCCATAATGTAGTAGTTTTTGATATCCACATGGAAAACTTAAAAGGTAAACAATTATGTTTGGAAAATACTCAGAAAATAAGCAACTAGAGAATACACAGCCCTATATTTATAGTTAAATTGATATGGCTGTCGATATATCTAGTGGTCTGGATTTTAATCAGTTAACAGTTGTAAATCAGTGGTGCATAATACAGGGGAATATTTTGTGGTTCAATGAAATCCCCGTAAAATAAACAATATTAAAGACTAAATATTATTGAAACCTATAACATACAACATTAATTTCATTAACAAACACATCCATTTCTTTGGTCTGTTTTGGATCACAAGTGTGACCGGCTCTGTTTCTGTTCGTTGTCTTGTAGGTGGTGGGACACGGCTTCGATCAGGTGGATGAGGGCTTGAGCTCCCAGTATCATGAGACCGTTTACTCACTGCTGGACTCCCTCAGCCCCGGATACAGAGAAGCGTTTGGAAACGCTCTGCTACAGAGACTGGAGAGGCTCAAACAGAACGGACAGTGAGGGCTTCAGTATCATTCCCAATATCTTTGCTCGCTAACAGTTCATCCAAGTCCTGTGCCGCTCTCCGCTTCAAGCATCAGTGCTACCCTTTCCAGCTTTTAGTCTGTGATATGTTTTAACAGATCTTGGTGTTGATTTGACAAACCGACTTGCTTGTGATGTTTTAAAGTATTTTACTATTATTTGGAGAGGTATCATTGCTATGCCACAATGGGCCCAGGTGAATACTCAATTTTTTTTATTTAACATTTTGAAATAACCCTGAGAAATAGCAGTGCTGTTGTGAGGACTACGGGAACATTTTTGAACTGAAGTCTTTTGTGTTAACACACGATTTTGGATGAACTGGGTCCTGCCGAATAGAGCTCCATACTGTACTTCCATCAACCGTGCAGCATGGCTCTTTAAAGTATTAACATTTAAAACATATCCGATGCCTTACTACGTCCATTCACATGTCTAACAATTCAGTTTTCTTTTAATATCAGTTAAACCTGTCTACAAGATAGTTATTTAGAAATCCCGATACATTCAGTATCTTCCCTTCCTTTTGTTTGCTACAGATAATTTCCCTTTTTGATTGTGAAAACACATCTGTTGCTTCATCTGTCGAAATCAGCAGAAACGATTGAAAAGCCAAAACATGGTGGTGATATCCACTGCCAGCCCCAAAGTATTTTATTTGTAATTTTTTTAAGAAAATGGAAACATTTGTCAGTTTCTTAAACCTTACTCAAGGGTAAAAACAGTGCATTTTAGCTCTGAAACAGAAGCGTTATGCCTTTTACTTTCAAAAGAGTTGAGCAAAATCTTCTTCACTGCAATTACATTACATTACATAGCAGCATGTTTGTATGAATGTCAATGCTCGACTTGTTGTTGTAAAGTAAAAGACATTTATTATGGTTAATGATAGTTCTATAGTGGCAACAGCTAGCATATCATGTTATATGTATTGTCCAATATTGGTGTTTTTAAAATATGGTTTTAAATGATTTTTGTTTGTTTTGTTTTTCCGGAAGAGAGATTGTATGTTGTGTAGAATGAGTCATTGATTGACCGGTCAAAACAAAATGCTTGATCTTGCACAGAATTGCACTAAATGAGATAAAGCAGCCGTTCTCTGACTTTGTTTGAAAGGGCTGCGTAAAGAAAAGTGAAGAGATTCATTTAAATAAATGCATACAGGAAGTGGTTGTATGATGGGTTTCTACCTCATGTTGGGTTTTTATTTTGACCTGTGAAATTGATGTGTATCCAGCTGGTTTGTGATGGTGATAATAGGGTCAAGTGAACAGAAGTGGTCCTCTGCTTTTAGTAAATTCCTGTGAAACAATATCCTCAATATCAGTCCCAAACATCCTAATAATTTACAGAAGGGAAAACGAGTAAGAGGGGGTTTAAATGATGTACATGGCACAAAAAACTTCTGTACCTGAGGGAATGTTGCTTGCTTTTGTTTCCTTGTAATAAAAAGCACACATTCAAATGTTATTTTGGCTTCATGATTCAGTTTTGTAGCCAGTAAATCAGGTTGCAGGAGCATAAGAAATCATTTAAAGACAAAGGTGTCTTCTCTTACAGCTTGTTTGATCATCATAAATTCATGTATTACATGGTGAAGCACAACTGTACACACACACACACACGACAGGTGACCTCAAAATGAATATAAAAGTTGCTACCTGAGAACAAAACTGAAACAGGAATAAAAAATAAAAAAAAAGGACTTTCCTTTAAATGGACAAATTAATAAACCTTTGTACAGACGGCATTTTCTTGTAACCACACAACTTTGCAGCTTTACATGTTTACAAAATTCTATAATTAATACACTAATATATAAGTAATGAATTTAAATAAATTATCTAGTTAATGATTCCAAAATATACACACACAAGTTTGGGATTAAAGTTGTTTTTTTTTTTTTATCGATTATAAAAAAAAAAAAAAAAAAAAGCCAGTAGGAATGATTTTTGTTATCCAGGATTTAAAACGAAGACGGAATTCAATCATGGTTTGTCATAAAAATAAAAATAGTTTATTTAATTCAGACATTAACATACATAGCTACATGTCAAATGTGGCTTTTTGCTTGTCGCCAGATTTACAGATCTTAAAAGAAAAAAAAGCTTATTTTAAGATGCAATCTTTATTAAATATGCAGATTTAAAATGAAAGTAAAAAGTTCACAAGCAATTGGTTTAAAGAAACTCTGAATAGACCCATCCAAACATCGGTCTAGCCACAAAGCAGTTCGTGCACAATTGATTTAATCACCGGAACGGACCACGGTTTGCTTGTTAGAGTCTCGTTCTGGTGAATCATTAATACAATTTTAGAAACAAACTAGGATTAGGCAACTTCTTTAGAGGGACACTGTGTGCATAATTAAAGACCATACATTAAAATGACTAAATGTGTCATGGTTAGAAAAAAAAATTGAATAAATCATACCAATATTACATATAAAAGGTCTATAGAAAAGTGTTTAGGCACACATCCAGATGCCTCGGTTCTTAATTGTATCCCTTTGAAAGTGTCTTGGGTTCACTGTTGGCCTTCAGTTCACAATCTGAACAGGGAACTTGATGCAAAATAAGTCTTTGCTGAAGTCATCTATTAATTCCCATTCCACCACCAGTTTTATCTAATAAACAAACCAACAAATAAGGAAGTGAATGCATGCAACATTACAGCATTTTTTAGAACAAGAGCTAATTGAGGAAGTTAGCACTCACTGCTGGATACCCGGTCTTGACAGGCAACTGGTTGACGTAGCTGTAAACTTTTTGTGGCTCGATAGGACACTGGATTCCAGACTTGCACCCATCTGATTGAGGAATATGGAAGGGGACGGGGATCCCAGAGACCACTCCGTGAACCACAGCTGTGCAGTTCTGACTGGCAACACCTAGGGCACACATAAACAAGTTGTTGATTTCCTGCATTAGATCTGGTTTATTTGAGGGGTCACTAGATGTGAAAAAGCAACTCACTGCTGGTGAAGGTTACATTGACTGTGTAGGACTGTCCCTTGTGAAGCTGGCATGGCTGTGATGGGCAGGGCTGGATGTTAACCTCAGAAACTTTTCCTTCTGTTGAGCCTGTTAAGGAAAAAGCGAGGAAAATAAAGTTTGGAATTAAGACCAAACGAATTATTAAATATATGAACTTCACAAACGAAGTACTTACCACAGTCGGCATATTTCACCTGCTCGGCATTAGTGTAAGCCAGAAGAGAAAATAAAACAACGCCGAGCACACGGTAATAATCCATGGTTCAAATAAACCTGTAGAGAAGCAGCACACGGTGCAAACACAAGCATTACATCGCAGTCACATGACAGTGAATCTCTGCGCTTCCTAGAGAAGATGTTAACTTTAATACCGAATACACACAAAACACAGGAAACAGCAATACAGTGGAAAAGTTTACAAAAAAACAAACAAATACCAACTAAGTATTTTTAAATTGGCTTGCTTACCAGCCCTTCCTTCAGCCCTCTGTTATCACACCTTCAGCTCCTTGTCACAAGAGCGGACTGACTGCTCCCCAATCAAATACTCTCTGCCTGGGCGTCCTCGTGACGTAAACGCAGTGTCGGCGAACTCTTAACCAATAGCAATGACGCAATGAAATTGTCTGAAACGAGGAGGACCTTCTGTTGCCAGATATATAAATGGGGGGTATTGATATATTAGGCAATTAAACTCGCTCGGGGACTGAATAAAGTTTCTCAGTTTCGGTGTCCCTCTACTCTTCAAAGGTTTAAATGAAATGTAAATTTCAACAAATAATAAAGATATGTGTACATTTAATTATATAGGGTGAAAACAATTTTAAAGTTATAGTTTTGTTTTAAAACACAGATTTAATTACGCTCAAGAGATTTCATTTGTTACTGAATCTGTATGTTCCCATACCTCAAAAAAGGCATCCTGCAATATTACATACGTTTAGTGTGCAATTTAATTCAATTGTTGTAAAAAAAGACAGCTAAAAAAAATGTGTCACCAAAGTTGTGCACTCGCTGCAAACGAACGACTCCGAACATTTTACAGAAATCTGCCATCTGTGAGGCTTGATTGGGCAACATTTTATATTTGAGTCATAATTAATATTACACACATCAGCTTTTTTTCTATCTAAACAGGATTCTACCACAGCAGGAGTTTTTTTTTTTTCTTTTGCCAAAAATATTACACGTTTGAATTATTATTTTTTTATTATTATTATTGTCAATCAAACCTGCATATTTAATTAAACATTAAAATGCATTTGCGATTAAAAACTGAAAAATCCTGATTGTCCGAAAAGTAAATATTGGAAAGGTAAATCATTATCATTATGTTTGCGTTCTTTATTTATTATTTTTACCCTAAAATTAATAAGTAGCTATTCCTTTTCAGAATTTAACAGACATAATTTAAGCTAGCTAACTTGTTAACTATTTACTCGTTTGTTTTCAGTTTCTTACAAACTTATCCGTTCTGTTAACATAAACATACAATGCCAAACTTTTTAATCTGTTTTATGGTTATTTTCTCTGTAATAAAATCCTGTTGATATGATGTGCGTGTCAGCCATGTGTTATTGTGTGTGTTTGTTGTTGTCCGGAGTTCAGAGATCTCCTCTCGCCTCCAGCGCGCGCCAATGGAGAGCCCCAGAAGCCCTCTAGCAGCAGCAGCTGACAACCTCCATCTCACTCAATCCTGTGTCAAGGGTTGATCATCACACCTGCAATGCAGCTTAAATACTTCAGGGATCACATGTTTGGTAGTTACAGATAAACCAGTCATTGTAGACAACAATAAATCATCAAACCGTTGATTATTATTCCTGCAGAGGCTCGCGCACATTATGGGAAAGGGGGAGTATCTGAGGATAGCAGTGGAGGGAGGCGGATGTTCAGGATTCCCGTTTAGATTCTCAGTGGATACTGTTAAAAATTAAGACGACAGGTAATTAATTATAAAAGGACTTGGAGGAAAAGGGTCAATATTAATTATTAGTAATAAAGGTCAATTTTATTATTTGTTATTTTTCAACATGGAGTCAGTGAAAGATGTTTAATGTTTCTCATCAACCTCAAGAGGTCAATGTCCTGTTTTGTTTGACATGTATTTTATGAGTTTTGCAGATATGTTTGTAATTGTTAAGACATGACTGATAACAGGTTTATAAACATTAAGTAAACCTGAGTGAATCCAGATTTCTTGTTTATCAATTCTAATAAATGTGTATACAAATTGTTTAAGTATTGTTTATGTACAATATAAATTGTATATAATAATTTGTTCATATAAAAAGTAAAAATAGCATTTTATGTTTTATACAAAAGCTTTTGTTACAGATGCTATAGAAAGAGTACAATGGTCGACTATTATGTTTTTTGTTTGTTTGTTTGTTTTTGCTTTTATATATTTCTCTCTAGTTTTTCACTTTTATTTCTATTTTATTTATTTTGGTACATTAAGTGGTTTATTATTCTAGTACATTGAGTTTAAACTAAATAAAAATGAAAGATGTTGCCTTGGCCTTATTTTATTGCTGAAATAAGTTTGTTTTTCATAATCCATTTATTAAATAAAAATTTCAGTTACATTTCAGTTAACAGTCACCCTTGTACACCTGTATGTCATTGAAAAACAACCAAAAAAGGTCCAACTTCAAACAGTTTTTTTTTTTTTTAAATTAAAATGAATCCAGCACACTATCCTGATTTGCAAAATGTATCGAAATATTTATAAACATGTTTCAGTCCATGACCATGCATGTCAGGATAGTGTGCGGGATTTGTTCTTCTTTTTTGTTTTGGAGTTACTGTTTATTTCAGTTACCTTTCTTTTTTTCATTTCGAGTACAGGAACTTTTTATGGGTTTAGTGTTAGCTAACAATAATAAGACTGGTACAAATTGTGTTACTAATTAATTAAAACATTTCAATTGCTAAATAAACATTTTATACCATATTGCATTATTTTATTAGATTTATATATATATATATATATATAATTTTTGGGACAAATTTGAGGAGGTGAGATCACCAATTAAAAGGTACGATTTTTAAACTTGCTAATGGTAATCTAGTTGACCTAACATTTCTAACAGTTCAAGTTTGTGCTGGGGTTGACTGATTATTGCCACAGATATAAAAATAAAATTATGGTTATCAATATCGGTTATTTCCAAAAACGATTTGCCCATAAAATAATAAAAAATAATAATTTAAAGAAAGTTTTTGTCAGAGCCCTTGTCATTATTAATTTTGACATTAATTTTCAGTTTTACAAGTGCCATATACTGTATATCGGTTCAAAATATCGGTTATCGGTCTACTTGATCTGTAATAATCTGTATCAGCAGCGGCCCTGAGCACATTGGTCGACCCCTAGTTTGTGCCTTTATTACCAAATTTAAGGTCTTGGTGTTCATACCACAGTTGGTAATCAGGGATGTGATATTGCAAGTTTGTAGCTCTTGTGTATTTATTTTGGTCTCGTTCTTTTTCCCAGAGTGTTTGAAAAGAATGGTGTTGGGATAATAGTTGATCAGGACAGTCTGGAGTTTGTGAAAGGATCCACCGTTGACTTCAGTCAGGAGCTCATCCGTTCTTCCTTCCAGGTGCTGAAGAACCCACAGGCTGAACACGGCTGCTCATGCGGCTCATCTTTCTCTGTCCAAATCTGACACCCTTATTCTCTCCATCACATGAAGCTGTTAGTGCATGCATAGCTATGTGCTTATTGAAGATCAGCCAAGAGATGATAATAAGCTTATGTTAGGGGTTCTGATTTGAGCAATCTATTAATTTGACCACAGATAATAGAAGAAAAACAAAATTGTTGTATATAGAAAAGAGTGTATATAAGTTATAATATATGGTTTTCCATTGCCTGTTAAGATTCTTCTTCTTGAGAGGAATATTCTCAGTAGCTTATCACACACTATTACTCTAATGTATAGGTCAGCATTTCTTAAGGTACACCTCAGATTTAATACAAGTAATGTGTTTTTATTATTAAAGGATATATTAATCACAGAATTGAATCAAAATACTTCCTGATGACATTATAATGAGTGTAAGTAAATCTTATGTTGTCTTGATCGTAAGGAAGTTCGTTATCACAGTATGTGTCCTTTATTTTATGCTGAAAAAGTTTTTCCTGAAGATGATCAAAGCCAAAAAATCATCAAAAGATTTTAAAGAAATCTTCTAGGTTCAGAAAAAAAACTGAAAAAAATATATATTAAAAAAAACCTGAATTGATATGTCACAGATTTCTATTAAGCCTTAATGATCAATCAGAATTATATGTATATGCTTTTTTTAATTAAATTTGGCTTTTAAGAAACATTTCACAAAAATATACAAAAGAATGTCTTTACAAATGATATTTACATTGATAACAAGAAAATCTAAATCTGAATTAAGCACATATCTTTCAATCGGAACGATACTGAAGGAGAGAACGTTGCATTTCTTATCTTCAGTTCACTCTGAGCCTCGGCAATCCAGTAAAATGAAACTAAAAACTACTAAAAAAATTCAGAACCAGAATGAATGTGATGTTGTAAAAGGCTTCAGCAGCAAGATGAACAGTGATTTCAGATAAGACAGCATTGAAACAAATTCTTTTCATTCATTTTCTGAGGGATTGCATTTCCATTTTTTTCTTTTAAACTTCGATCAAAGCATACGGTCACCTACTCGCACAGACGCACAAACGGACATCTCAAGTTCACTAATCGAGCTAAAGTTGCTGCATATGAGGTTAGGAGTGTCTACGGTTTAGGGAGATCACGTTCAAGATCGACATTAACAGACCACTGGACTACCACAGTGAGCAGGTCAAGTATACAGTGCATAGAATGCTTTGGCATGCTGACATCCTAGAATATAACGGCAGTGTTACATTCAGGGAGAAGGCCACGGGAGATCGAAGAAACCTCTCAAAAAAAAACAAAAAAAAACCAAACCAACAGAAAACGATCAGGTTAAAATATAAAACCAGAATCTCCAACAGAAAAACACACCTAAATAAACAAAACCACGGGTAGTTTAAGGCTAATCGTACTTAGCTTTCTACAAGTTCATTACCATTTGAAATCTTAAAAACATTGATACACTGATTCTCCAAAATAAAGTACGTTCTGTAACTTGTAGCTCAGGATTTTTTTTTTCTTCATCTTCTTCTTTTTTTTTTTTTTTTACACAAAAAGGGGTAAAACACATACACATCTGATGGATCTTATACTGTACGCTGGGTCAAGTGTCACCTTGACCCAACTATCATTCAGAAACGGTTGAGTTCAGGTATGGGTGACGGCTCATTAAGACTCATGCAGACGGGTGGTGAAGACTGAAATCCACCGTCTGATGTTCGGTTCACTCGTGCTGTCAGCTGGGCTTGAGGAGAGAAGAGGAGACTGCGTGCCCTCAGTGAGGAGCGTGAACACACCGCCATACAAACAGACTGAAAGACACAAGGAAACATCACAAATGTAACAACATCATTTTAGAAACATTTATAATTCTCATTTTAGTGCAGCTCCCAGTAATTCTTGGTTCTGCAATCAAGTGTATTATTAACCATTGCTACTTCATGTCTGTTTCTTCATAGAACTTATGAAGTTTTTTTATGAATTTATTTGTTCATTCATTCATGTTCTCATTCAAATTTCACTTGGCAATATGGCAAAAAGTTCATTTTGGATGCTAATTATGTCATGGGTCATTCCAATTTAAAAAAAACTGAATATGCACTGCCATTCAAAAGTGTGGTGTTAGTAAGATTTAATTTTTTAAAGAAATTAATACTTTAATGCATTAAATTGACCAAGTGACAACATTGCTACAAAAAAAAAGTTTTATATATAATATATTAAGCAGCACAACTGCATATTAGCATGTTTTCTGAAGGATCATGTGACACTGAAGTCTGGAGTAAAGATGCTGAAAATTCAGCTTTGCATCACAGGAATAAATTACATTTTAAAATATTTAAACAGAAGTTGTGAAAACTAATAATATTTCACAGTGTTACAGTTTTTACTTTGTTTATTATACTATTTGTGTCTGTATACACACATGCATGTACATACATTCATATATGTATAGTATATATAGATGTGTTTGTGTGTGAGTGTTTAAGGTCTATCAAAATTTAATGAAGCAATACAATGATATTTCACTTTCCTTTCTAGATTTTATGGTTCAGGGTCTAAAAACAGAACAAAATAGTTTTTGTTAAAAGTGTCCCAACTAAACTGACAACTGGACACACAGTGAAGCAAACCAAGGAAACTGTCTCAATATGCCGATCCAGAAAAAGAAGAAGAAGAAGAAAGAAAGTACAGCAAGATGCGTGAGTCACAAAACAAGCACCTTCTATCATCGCCTCCGGCGCTGACGACGAAGCGATCCCCGCTGGTGAAGCGGATGTTGGTCAGGTGGGCAGAGTGGCCCAGAAAACGCTTGTGTTTGGCCTGAGGAAACAGACTCTAGTCAGACAAATTGCTATTTTATTTTTGAAAAAGCTGAAATGTGTGCAGCACATGGTTATAGAAAGGACATATAATAGGTATAAACATAAAAAACAATCCAATTAAACAGCTGAACTTTGGCTGTTGTGAGATTGTTTTGATCTGTGTAGGCAAGAACTGTCACATCCACATCCCTTTTTACTGTCTTGTGATGTACTGTCACATTTTCATTGCATTCTCAGCATTCGTGGAAATTAGTCTGTAGTTTCTATCTGTAGGAACAGCACTGTTGGACATTGTGGAGAGGGAAGTACAATTTAGCACACTTTAAAAAAGAGAATTTATTACAAAAATACAATTCTTATACTAAATAAATCATGGCCTGTCTGGATACTCGATTCTGATTGGCTGGCAGGTATGCTGTAAAACCATTTAATATTGTTTAAAACCATATAGTATAAATTAATAACAAAATTAATAAAACATGCACTTATTTAAAGTGCAAGATTATTAAAAACCTTTAATCTTTTAATTTGACATTATTAGAATTATTAAATGTGCATTTTTACATCTTCTTTTTAAACTCTAGATGGGGCTTTTGTCAATGTAGTTGCACTCTTTGTATGGAAGAAATCAATAAAATTGTGATTGAAGCTCAACAATTATGAAATACCTTCAACAAGTCAAGCCCACCTTCATTTGTACAAATATTCATAGGATCACCAGAAGCAAACATTGTTACACATTTAAGTTGTCCACAAGTCCATAAAATGTGGACAAAGCTGTTCTGTTATTGCGTGTTGTAATATTTTAAAATATTTTATTGTGAAACTGTATAAAATGATAAGAGGAGAAGAGGACAGAGGAGAAGCAGTGTGTCTAAAAATCCATAAAATGCACAAGTACACATCTGTAGTCATAAGAAACAGAAAAATAAAATTTTATCAACATGTCTAACTAAAAGATGTGATACAGCAATTAATATGAAAATTAGTGCTTCATCTAAAGTTACCGAAGATTAACAAGCAATCATATTTTGTAGACATTCGTTTCAAAGCATGGTTAAGGATGCGTGATGATTTTTTATTTGTACAGGTTTTATGATATGTGTTCGTTTATGAAAGTTGTCCCTGCCAGGTAATTTACTCATGTATGTTAAGTGAAATATAAACAGAAATAAAAACTAAAATAACATTAAAACTAAACTTAGCTGAAAACCTCAATTAAAATGAACAAACAAACAGACTCTACGAAATAACCGAAACCGAAATCATTTGAAACTAACAACAAAATATTAATCAACTTAATTAAACACTCAAAAACTTGGATTTGAACAACATGAGGGCGAGTAAATGATGACAGAATCTTCATTTTCCATTCTGAAATCACCACATATCACAAAAAAAGTGTATTTTTTCATACAAAGCAACACTTTATTTCAGCAAAAATGGGGCATACTTACAAATTTCTCTGGACACGGAAAGTCGAACAGCTTTACCATTCCAAAGTCATCGCCTGTGACGATGTTGAGGCCGGAGTGAGACACACACGCGCAGGTTACATCGGCCTTATCTGTGTTCCTGGACCAGATCCCCACCACCTCGTCCCCGAGGACACTACAGAGACACCCAAACCAGTACTACAGCAGCAATTGAGAACAGTGACTTTACTGATAGAAGTGCATTTCATTTTTATTTCACGGGATGCCAGCAGTGCTGCTGTGTTGCTTTCCGTTACCTTGTCCATGTGGCCCAGGTTATTCTGTCTATCACTGCTTGCTCAGTGACTTGCTTCCCAGAAGGCACCTCATAGACAACACGTTTATAAGCACCAGTAGACAACTGCAGAGAGCAAAACATGCAGACAGAGTGAGTGACTTTGTATAGAACTGATCTAATGCTAAAAAGAACAGAGAATAACATTAAAGGGCTCATGACCTGCCTCCGTTTTTTTTATTTTGTACTGTTCTCTGTGGTCCACTTATAATCTTTCGTATAATCACTTGTACTACATTGTCTCATACAAATAACCACACACACACACACACACACAAACACAGCTCAACATGCTGTACCTGCACATAGCAGCTGTCAGCAGAAAAGTCCATCTGCATGACAAAGCTAGGGATGTCCCTGCAGCAGTTGATGCGGTTGAGCTGCGGTCCTAATGTCAGGTCGTAAAAATCTACCGCATTCTCACTGGAGCCCACAGCCAGGTAGTGTGAGTCTGGACTGAACCTGAGGAAAAAGTCAATAGACCATGTTCATGTCAGAATGAAGTAACATTCACCTAGAAACAACAATACAGAACTTTGTTTCTGCCTGAAATGGAAATGGAAGTGTTCATAATTGCGACTTCATTCCACTTTTGTACTCTGCAGTAGAAACATGACTACAAAGAAAAAATTTTTGCATCCCCAATGTCTTGAGATCATGTTCACCAAGTTTCGAGGCAAACGGTTTAAAGTCCTCAGAGGAGTATATCAAATTCCAGAGCATGCTTTTTTTAAACATCCCTGAATAGCTGACTTCCTTTTGGGTGGAGCCTTTGACATAGAGTGGGAAAGTTGTTCGGCTCAATGAGATCTATAAGTGTACAGAGTTTCATTTAAATACATGCAAGTATTTGTGAGCTATGGTTCAAAATTTCTGACTGTGTTCCAGGGGGCGCTGTATTGTGTGGGTCCCAGTCTCTGCAGCGTCCTAATGACTGCAGATTCCAATGTGAGTTTCTGAGTATGTTAAGGCTCCCCCAAAACCCCCGAAAGTTTGAAAAAAACTATAAGAAGAAGAATAAACCTTAGGGAAACAAGAGGGCTCTTGACCCCTTCAGTTTTGAGCCCTAAATAATAATAAAAAATGTAATAAAAATTAGTAGCTGAAATTATGATAAATGAAAAATATGTTAATAAAATTAAACATTGCATAATTAGCATCAGTCTCACCTGATATCTTGTATGGCAGAGCGCCGATCTCTCTTCTTCCCCCAGATCTTGAGTGAGGTAACAAGGAGGATGATGAACTCTCCATTCTTCATGCCGATGGCCACCATGTCGCCCTCTGGGCTGTAGCTGACTGCGCGTGCAGGATGACCCAGGTTTACCTTGTTCAGCATCTTCTGTTTTTCCATACAAGAGAGCATCTGAATCATCTGGTATCTCAAAAAACCACTGTGCACAGGCATTAAATAATTTACCCTCTCTGAAATGTCCCAGAGGCGCACAGTGCCATCCTCAGCAGCAGACAGGAAGACGTCTCGGCTGGGGTGAGCTCCCAGACCCCAGATAGGACCGTCCATGTGGCCGTTCACCAGAATGTTACAGGCTGCATTCTTCTCACCGACCTCAATGATCTCAGCATTTCGAGTGCCCACCAGAATCTTCCCCTAAACCACCAAGGAGGAGCACACAGGGAGCCATACTATTTATCAGGAAAAATACCCAGCTTGATATTTCTGACTAAGGCTAGTTGGCTCTTGCTGCTTTTAGAAACATAATTTATGCATGTAGGTATCTGTATTTTTAATATATATATATATATATATATATATATATATATACACACACACCTATCTGTTCTCCCGAAGATCTATCTATGAGACTAATTGTATTGTATTGAACAGAGTTTCTGTTGACTACATCTGAGGCACATTCACAATGTAAATGCATCTGACTATATGTACACATCATTTCCCATCCTCTTCAGTGTAGTTATTTTGTGTAAGTGCTGTACCTTGCCCCTGCAGACAGAGCGCACACAGTCTATGATCTGACCCGTCTCCAGTCTGAAGGCTCTGCATCGCTTCAACTCCTGATCCCACAGTTTGAGTGCGCCACCATCCTTAGACCTGCAGAGGGCAGCCCACACGAATCCTCTCATTTACAACAGCAGCTTTTGAGAATGCTCATGCAGATTCAGAGAACAAAATATTTCAGTTAAAGATAGTGGGGTCAAGCCACTTACGGTCGTTCTTTGCCTCCCGTCACAATGAGCCCGTCACGTAATGTGGTGTACATGGTGAACACAGGTCCAGTGTGAGCCTTAGCCACGATTCTCACTAGAATGTGTTCCTTCCACACACACACATCTCCACTAATGGTACCTGTAAATGTCAAGTTATTCTGAAAAGAAAACAAACCTGCACTAATCTAGTGACCTCTAAGAGAAAAACAGCACAAACATGGCAAAGCACAGCATTTTCATATCAGTTCACTGATACACTGGTACACTGATACAAAACATCATTTTTGAAGTTATGATCATAAACAATATTTTGAATGAATTACTGATTTAGTCAATTTAAGCTCTGACACACAAGTGCACAAACAAATGCACACGTATGCATGTATACAGAAATATCTACTTGCACACATTCCACATTCATTTAAAGGGATAGTTCACCCAAAAATACAAATTCTGCCATCACTTACTAATCCTCATTTCGTTTCTAAACTTTATGCCTTTCTTTCACTGTGAAACATAGAAATAGTTATTTTTCAACTATCAAATCTCATTCTGTGTGTGTGTGTGTGTGTGTGTGGGTGTGGGTCCCCATGAGGAAACAAACTTATAAATCATAGAGAATTAAGTTTTTTGAATATCTAAAATTGCAGAAAGTTTCCTGAGAGGAGTAGGTATAGGTGTAGGGTTAAAAAAATATATGTGTCATTAATTTTCTACAATATATATATATATATATATATATATATATATATATATATATATATATATATATATAATTATTGGTAACACTTTAGTATAGGGTCCAATTCACATTGATAACTAGCTGCTTATTAGCATGTCTATTATTAACATATTGGCTGTTTATTAGTTCTTATAAAGTACATATAATGCATGACATCCATAATCCTACACAATTCCCTAAACTTAACAACTACCTTATAAACTATAAGTAAGCATCAAATAAGGAGTTAATTGAGGCAAAAGTTATAGTTAATGGTTAGTTAATAGTGTGAATTGGACCCTAAAATAAAGTGTGACCAAATTATGTAATATATACATACAGGTGCACCTCAATAAATTAGAATGTCATGGAAAAGTTCATTTCAGTAATTCAACTCAAATTGTGAAACTTGGTGTATTAAATTAATTCAGTGCACACAGACTGAAGTAGTTTAAGTCTTTGGTTCTTTTATTTGTGATGATTTTGGTTCACATTTAACAAAAACCCACCAATAGTAATCATTTTTTAATTGCTTTCATTTTATGGAAAAGAGCCACTTTGAAATTCTGCAAACCCCCCTTTTAATTTTAGGTGAACTTTTCCTTTATTTCTCCCTCTCTAACAACAAATAAGAAATGAGCTGAACACCATATAGAAACAGAAGAATACTTACAGCTCCAAAGGCCACTGAAAGCATGGTCTGCATACGGGCATCCTCAATGGAGCTGAGCACTCCTTTCTTACTGAGCAGGGCCCTGCCGGCCAGCGTCCAGAACCGCACGTGTTTTATCCCCACTGACACAAACTGAGTGTCCGAATCTGGACGGAACTCTGCCACAAAGATCCTCTGGGTGTGTCCGGCCCGACTTGCTACTTTGGCACCTTTGAAAAGAATTTCAGATCCCAGACCTGTTATAAAAGCAGAGTACTAAGTGAATGCTGTGTGTTTTGACCTGTACCTTCCTGCCACTTCCAGATGGTGAGGGTGTGCTGGGGGTCCAGACCCACAGAAAGCAGCAGTTTGCCGGTGGCACTGAAGCTTACAGAGCAAACACCCATAGAATGATGGCAGCGCAGCACAGAGAGGGTCTGTTTGTTCATGGCTTCCCACACATGGATAGAAGGAGATGTGGCTGCAAATACAAAAATACTTTATTTTGTCCACTGTTGCTTAGATTTATAAAGTTATATAGCCGTATTCAAAAATTCAATTCTGAAGCATGGCAGAGATTTGATAATCCAGTGTCAGTATGAGACAATGTTTCATGGCAACTCAGTATTTATATAAAAAAACCTGACATGTCTTACCTGACATGTCACCAGCATCACCTAAGAGGATAACAACAGTAGGAAAAAGACTTTAAATGACACATTTTTAAAAAACCACTGGTGCATAAATGTATGTTGTAGCACCAAACTATCCAATACTCAAAAAAAATGTTTTAATTAAATTAATTAAGACAAACAACCAGACTCTGTGATCAAAAATCTAACTCTTAACAATTACAAAGGAGGTTAACATCTGAATATTTTCACACACACATACAGATTTTATAGATTTTTTTATAGACTGCTCTAAAATATGAGACACCATTGTTTCAGGAGTTGATAACTGTTTTATTTCCTATTTGGGTTTGTGTATATTTATTTTATAAATAAAAAATAAAAAAATCCAAGGCAATCTTGGCTGTCCAAGATTAACTTCTCTAAGCTTTAACTGTATGTCTTTTTTTATTGAATTTTAGGAGAAACATACCAGAACAGTCAAAGTGAGAAGAAAAAGGTCAATGTTTTCACAAACATACCTACTTGGCCAGTTGCCACCACGTTGGGGAACTTTGGGTGCTGATTAATAGTCAGGCACAGAATGTCATCACTGTGTTCCAGATAGAAACTCTGGCAGGCTGAAGTTAAAAAAAACAAAACAATGATTGTCCACAACATTTTTGTCATGTCTTCATGTCTGTTTGAAGGAACTGGATGAATAAAATCCATTTCTAATGCACACTTGTTATTTACGCCCACTCTGGCACATTAAAATGCATTAAACATGCATTACATATGGCAGGTACCTAAGGGTTTTCTCCCCACCTGTTGTTAAGTTTAGGACGACCCCTACTGAGGCAGTGTGGTAAATGATGTCTGCCCCCTCATTAAGGTAATGCACATTGTTACGGCAGTCGTTGCCTCGGTAACCAAACACCAGTTCAAGCACCAGGTCCTGCAGAGAAAGTAAAAGAGCGATCTCTGAGGTCATATCCATGACAACAGCACAGAGTATCAGGATGTGAAAGGACATGCATGGAGAAACTGTCTTGCAGTTCAAACAAGACAGGCAAGAAAGATCATCTAACCACTGAGGGGACAGAGCAGTCTTTAATGAACATTTAATAGACTGAACAGGGGAGATAATAGAACAAGCTATCCACATCCAAACTACAAACCAAAACACTACTAAGTAATTTAAAGAATACATTACTATCTACAAAAAGATAGGGTAGCGTAGCGACAGGACAAAAAAGGAAAGGAAAGGAAATAACAATACACAACAGGGCGGGATAGGATAGGATAGGATAGTGTTGTGAAGACAGGACAGGGCAGGAAAGGAAAGGAAAGGAAAGGAAAGGAAAGGAAAGGAAAGGAAAGGAAAGGAAAGGAAAGGAAAGGAAAGGAAAGGAAAGGACAATACACAACAGGGTGGGATAGGATAGGATAGGATGGTGCTGTGAAGGACAGGAAAGGACAGGACAGGTCAGGTCAGGACTGGGCAGGACAGGAAAGGAAAGGACAATACACAACAGGGCGGGATAGGATAGGATAGGATAGGATAGGATAGGATAGGATAGGATAGGATAGGATGGGGCTGTGAAGGACAGGACCAGACAGGACAGGACAGGAAAGGAAAGGAAAGGAAAGGAAAGGAAAGGAAAGGAAAGGAAAGGAAAGGAAAGGAAAGGAAAGGAAAGGAAAGGAAAGGAAAGGAAAATGCACAAGAGGGGTGGGATAGGATAGGATAGGATAGGATAGGATAGGATAGGTTGGTGCTGTGAAGGACAGGACAGGACAGGACAGGACAGGAAAGGAAAGGAAAGGAAAGGAAAGGACAGGACAGGAAAGGAAAGGAAAGGAAAGGAAAGGAAAGGAAAGGAAAGGAAAGGAAAGCAAAGGACAATACACAACAGAGTGGGATAGGATAGGATAGTGTTGTGAAGGACAGGACAGGACAGGACAGGGCAGGAAAGGAAAGGAAAGGAAAGGAAAGGAAAGGAAAGGAAAGGACAATACACAACAGGGTGGGATAGGATAGGACAGGGTAGGATAGGATAGGATGGTGCTGTGAAGGACAGGAAAGGATAGGACAGGTCAGGTCAGGACTGGACAGGACAGGACAGGACAGGAAAGGACATTACACAACAGGGCGGGATAGGATAGGATAGGATGGTGCTGTAAAGGACAGGTCAGGTCAGGACTGGACAGGACAGGAAAGGAAAGGACAATACACAACAGGGTGGGATAGGATAGGATAGGATAGGATAGGATAGGATAGGATAGGATGTTGCTGTGCAGGACAGGACAGGACAGGAAAGGAAAGGAAAGGAAAGGAAAGGAAAGGAAAGGAAAGGTAAGGAAAGGAAAGGAAAGGAAAGGAAAGGAAAGGAAAGGAAAGGAAAGGAAAGGAAAGGAAAGGAAAGGAAAGGAAAGGAAAGGAAAATGCACAAGAGGGATAGGATAGGATGGGATGGGATAGGATAGGATAGGATAGGATGGGATAGGATAGGATAGGATAGGATAGGATAGGATAGGATGGTGCTGTGAAGGACAGGACAGGGCAGGAAAGGAAAGGAAAGGAAATGAATTGAAAGGGAAGGAAAGGAAAGGAAAGGAAAGGACATTACACAACAGGGTGGGATAGGATAGGACAGCATAGGATAGGATGGTGCTGTGAAGGACAGGAAAGGACAGGACAGGACAGGTCAGGTCAGGTCAGGTCAGGTCAGGTCAGGTCAGGACTGGACAGGACAGGACAGGACAGGACAGGAAAGGACAATACACAACAGGGCGGGAAAGGATAGGATAGGATAGGATAGGATAGGATAGGATGGTGCTGTGAAGGACCGGACAGGACAGGACAGGACAGGACAGGACAGGACAGGACAGGAAAGGAAAGGAAAGGAAAGGAAAGGAAAGGACAATACACAACAGAGTGGGATAGGATAGGATAGTGTTGTGAAGGACAGGACAGGACAAGGCAGGAAAGGAAAGGAAAGGAAAGGAAAGGAAAGGAAAGGAAAGGAAAGGAAAGGAAAGGAAAGGAAAGGAAAGGAAAGGAAAGGAAAGGAAAGGAAAAGAAAGGAAAGGACAATACACAACAGGGTGGGATAGGATAGGACAGGGTAGGATAGGATAGGATGGTGCTGTGAAGGACAGGAAAGGACAGGACAGGTCAGGTCAGGACTGGACAGGACAGGACAGGAAAGGACATTACACAACAGGGCGGGATAGGATAGGATAGGATAGGATGGTGCTGTGAAGGAAAGGAAAGGATAGGATAGGATGGTGCTGTAAAGGACAGGTCAGGTCAGGACTGGACAGGACAGGAAAGGAAAGGACAATACACAACAGGGTGGGATAGGATAGGATAGGATAGGATAGGATAGGATAGGATAGGATGTTGCTGTGCAGGACAGGACAGGACAGGAAAGGAAAGGAAAGGAAAGGAAAGGAAAATGCACAAGAGGGATAGGATAGGATGGGATGGGATAGGATAGGATAGGATAGGATAGGATAGGATAGGATAGGATAGGATAGGATGGTGCTGTGAAGGACAGGACAGGACAGGAAAGGAAAGGAAAGGACAATACACAACAGAGTGGGAAAGGATAGGATAGGATAGTGTTGTGAAGGACAGGACAGGGCAGGAAAGGAAAGGAAAGGAAAGGAAAGGAAAGGAAAGGAACTGAAAGGGAAGGAAAGGAAAGGAAAGGACATTACACAACAGGGTGGGATAGGATAGGACAGCATAGGATAGGATGGTGCTGTGAAGGACAGGAAAGGACAGGACAGGACAGGTCAGGTCAGGTCAGGTCAGGACTGGACAGGACAGGACAGGAAAGGACAATACACAACAGGGCGGGAAAGGATAGGATAGGATAGGATAGGATGGTGCTGTGAAGGACCGGACAGGACAAGACAGGACAGGACAGGAAAGGAAAGGAAAGGAAAGGAAAGGAAAGGAAAGGAAAGGAAAGGAAAGGAAAGGACAATACACAAGAGGGGTGGGATAGGATAGGATAGGATGGTGCTGTGAAGGACAGGACAGGACAGGACAGGAAAGGAAAGGAAAGGAAAGGAAAGGAAAGGAAAGGAAAGGAAAGGAAAGGAAAGGAAAGGAAAGGAAAGGAAAGGAAAGGAAAGGACAATACACAACAGAGTGGGATAGGATAGGATAGGATAGGATAGGATAGGATAGGAAAGGATAGGATAGGATAGGATAGGATAGGATAGGATAGGATAGGATAGGATAGGATGGTGCTGTGAAGGACAGGAAAGGACAGGACCAGTCTGGACAGGACAGGAAAGGAAAGGAAAGGAAAGGAAAGGAAAGGAAAGGAAAGGAAAGGAAAGGAAAGGAAAACAAAGCAAAGCAAAGGAAAGGACAATACACAACAGGGCGGGATAGGATAGGATAGGATAGGATAGGATGGTGCTGTGAAGGACAGGAAAGGACAGGACCAGTCTGGACAGGACAGGACAGGAAAGGAAAGGAAAGGAAAGGAAAGGAAAGGAAAGGAAAGGAAAGGAAAGGAAAGGAAAGGAAAGGAAAGGAAAACAAAGCAAAGCAAAGGAAAGGACAATACACAACAGGGCGGGATAGGATAGGATAGGATAGGATAGGATGGTGCTGTGAAGGACAGGACAGGACAGGACAGGACAGGACAGGAAAGGAAAGGAAAGGAAAGGAAAGGAAAGGAAAGGAAAGGAAAACAAAGCAAAGCAAAGGAAAGGACAATACACAACAGGGTGGGATAGGATAGGATAGGATAGGATAGGATAGGATAGGATAGGATAGGATAGGATAGGATGGTGCTGTGAAGGACAGGAAAGGACAGGATTGGACAGGACAGGACATGACAGGACAGGACAGGACAGGAAAGGAAAGGAAAGGAAAGGAAAGGAAAGGAAAGGAAAGGAAAGGAAAGGAAAGGAAATATAATACACAACAGGGCGGGATAGGATAGGATAGGATAGGATAGGATAGGATAGGATAGGATAGGATAGGATAGGATAGGATAGGATAGGATAGGATAGTGCTGTGAAGGACAGGACAGGAAAGGAAAGGAAAGTCCACAAAAAAATGAATGAATGATATTTGATCTGATCTGCCTATCACTCACCTCAATGGGCCTCTTTTTCTTGCCGACATTGTTGGTCTGTAGTTTCTCTGGCATTGGTGGTGCCCTGCTCACTGGGGGTCTGCCCAAAGACACAAAAAAATCTTAATCAGTCTTAGCAGTAATAAGGTCAGACATTGACCAGGTGAAAAGGACACCAGACATCTGGCATGATTCAGTTTCACTTTAAGTTTTCATTGTAACATGTAACCCAATACAAATACAAAGTAACTGAGTCAGTTTAATATGTGATAGTTTGTGGTGTACAATAAACGTTTGGTTAAAACCTTTGTAAAATTCTGCAAATTAAGTTTATGTAAAATAAAATTAAACTTTAAACATATCAGGTAGAAAGAGGTGTAAGTGATCGGTCTAGTCTTACCTTGATCCCCTTTAAAAGCAGCATTAACACAGAGAGAGAAAACATTAGAAGTGTGTCAGTTGAGCAGTTCCTTCAAGTGCTCCAGAAAACAAAGAAGCACAACACAGGGACACTGAGAACAAAAAATACAATAAAAATTTATAAAATGTTTTCCATGATAATTTTCACTTGACAGCACAAAATGGCCCAATGAACTGGTGGAGCAAGAGACCAGGGGCATCATTTATAACCATTGCGTACGTACAAAACCTGTCCTGAAAAAGGCGTATGCCACTTAAAATGCAAAAGATGAGATTTATAATAACAAACTTGGCGGGAAAATTTGCACACCTGCACGCAAATTCTGACCCATGCTTACGAACTCTTTTTCCTTGAGTGATGAAATTAATGAAGCAAACAAAAATTTTAAACTTGGCTTTTATGTCGATTTGAAATATTCCACTCTCGTTAATGGAGATAAGCACAACATTTTTATATTTAAAATATTAAATATTATGGCAGATACTGTTGGATTTGGTTTGACTAGGTCTAATGATAATAGCTTACTGTACAACTGCTGCTGCACAGAGGTGTTGATGTCACGTGAAGACATCTCCACAACATTATGAAAAATAGCCTACCACTGTATTTAAAGGACACAACTTGAAGAAAACTTTAAGATTTACACGTTTCCTTTTTAAAATACTTTGTCAGTGATGAGCCAAGTCAGACAATTGTATTTACACTGCAATAAACATATATTAAATATATACTTATATGCTTCCACTAGAAAGAGCTGAAAGATGTTCACCTCATCAGCAAAATTGCATAAATTTAATTTGATTTGAATTATTTAAACAATTAAAATACTATTTGGCCAGTTTAAAAGAATGAGATCAACTCTGTTCTAAAATATTTATCCAATAACTATTTTAAACAGTTTTGTTTTTATGAATATTTAGATGCATTTATTCTAAAAACAAGGATATTGAAAAAATGTATGTGTGACACAAATGGCATTTATAGTCCTTATTACCTTAATATGTATTTTACCTTTAACGGTGTCAAACATGGTTTCACGTGGACGGGAATATGCACTGAAATTTTTGCAGATGAGGTTATGCATAGTAAAACTAAACGTTGTAAGCTCCATATATGGTGATATCGGGGAGGAGACGGGGTGGAGATGCACATACACACAATCTTCCCCTGACTGGGATTTATAAAGGGATTTTTGCCCAGATTCTGACGTCCATATGGTAATTTTCTACATACGCAAAATCTAGCTTTTATGCATACAGGTACGTACACTTTCAGGATTAAATCTATGGAGAGTTTTATAAATGAGACCCCAGTTCTATATAAAACTAGCAAAATTTATTTTCTTTACACTTAAAGAAGTAGTTCACCCAAACTTCTTACTCACCACCATGTCATCACAAACCTATATGACTTTCTTTCTTCCTTATAACACAAAAGTTGCATTTTTGAATAATATCTTATGCCAAGCTTCAAAATCACAAAAAGTTACCTAAAAATGTCATAATGTGCTATATTTTAAGTCTTCTAAATAGTTAAGTTGCTGTTCATCTAACTCTCCATGACACATTAATGTGAGTCCCTCAGAGAAGAACTTAAATTTATATTTTGTGGAAAAAGAAATTGCTGTTTCTTAATACACTTAAAATGTAGACACAAAATGTCTATACATCTTGTCAAATTACTTTAAAAGGGGGTCATAAACTGAGAAACCAAAATTTTACTGTTAGTCTCAGTCTCACACACACGGACCGCTGGCTATACGTCTGATGCATATGGCGCATATGGCATAAGAAGTTTCAAAGTCGTCATCGGATTGGTTGAATTATGCAGAAATTCTGATTTCTGTGTAGACCTGTGTGTCAGGTTCTTTAACTTTCCACCTGGAAACAAAAATGCTGTGATGCCAAACCCCCTCAAGAAAAAAGAAAGCATCGTGTTAACAACTCTGACGACAAGTGCTTATCAGTATGCGCTTGTATCAAGCACGTATTAGTTATGGAAGTAGACTGCACAGAATCTTTAAAATACATCTGAGAGTTTTACACACTATTCTGTTATTGTGGCAACATTTCTACACCCCAAAATGTGATGATGAACGAAACAAACTGTGATTGGTTGTTTGAGATGTCAGTCAAATGGCTTCATGGGCAGGCCTTGGCCAGTGAAACTGCCATGAATTCCAGACTTTCAGACTTCAGTCAATAAACAGGCCAAACACACACTGGAAAAGGAGATCAGATTGGCAAAGAGGAATTTTTTTCTGAAAAACTAAGGACTCATCAGTGTGGAAAGGTCTTAAAGAGATCACCAACTACAAGACACCATCTCCCAGCACTGTGGAGAATCAACAACTGGCAGATGATCTGAATGAGTTTTACTGCAGGTTTGAAAAAACACCCAACATCTGTCCTGAACAGCTCTCCACACAACCATTTACACCTCCTGAAACCCCCCTCTCCCCCACACCTGCACCTCAAATCAGTGAAGACGAGGTGTACCAGGTCTTCCGGAAGCAGAAAAGGAAAAAAGCACCAGGCCCAGATTGTATACTCCAGCCTGTCTGAAATTCTGTGCTGACCAGCTGGCCCCCATCTTCACACAGATCTTCAACAGATTGCTGGAGCTGTGCGAAGTCCCTTCCTGCTTCAAACACTCCACCATAATCCCCATTCAAATGAAATCCAAAATTAGAGGACTAAATGACTACAGGCCTTTAGCTCTAATGTCTGTGGTCATGAAGTCATTTGAAAAACTGGTGCTTGCCCACCGTAAGGACATTACTGGACCCTTGCTGGATCCTCTTCAGTTTGCCTACAGGGCAAACAGGTCTGTGGACAATGCAGTCAACATGGGACAGCATTATGTTCTGCAACATCTAGACAGACTAGGGACTTATGTGAGGATCCTGTTTGTGGATTTCAGCTCCCAAATCACCTCCTTTCCAAACTAACTTAGCTCTGTGCCCACCTCGGTCTGTCAGTGAATCAACAGCTTCCTAACAGACAGGCAGCAACTAGTGAGGCTGGGAAAACTCACATCTAGCACCCAAATCAGCACTGGAGCTCCTCAGGGCTGTGTTCTCTCCCCACTGTTCTTCTCCCTGTACACCAACAACTGAACATCTAAAGACCCCTCTGACCCCCCTTTTAACAACACTTAAAAATTTGAAATAAATAACTCATTAAATTTTATTTGTTTCTCACACTTTGCAATGTTGTGCGTTATTTTCTGAAGCTTAAAAACGTCAGTCTACATGAAAAAGAGTAAACAAACCATTCATCTAACCATCTATCCAAACCACTTATCACTAATGTCACAAGGATACTGGAGCATATAAGTGCCAACTACATTATTTAAAATTTCTCTGTGTGTTCAATGGAAGAAAGTAAGGTTTGGAACAGCAAGAGGGAAAATGATGGGAGAATTTTTGTTTTGGGGTGAACTAATCCTTTAATTGTCCTGAGAGAGAGTGCAGAGAGCAAAGCATGAGGAAAGTTCCAAGCAGCCAAAAAAGCAGCGTTACACTTGAAATAATTAGCGGTGGAGAGCGATAATAAAGTCACTTCAAAGCAATGACAACAATATCTGCCAGCAAAGCACTTTTAATAATGCAGTGCCATCTACTCTAAGACTGAAATTACCTGCTTTTAAACCATCTTGAGCTTAAAATAAGAGCAAAACTTTGCAACAGACTGTGGTTTATGGTAGGTTTATGGATCTGATGGCTGTTGCCATGCAGTATAGTAAACATCCAAAGAGCAGGAGAAATGACACTTTCATTGGTCTTCTTACCTGACTACGCCCTGCCTTCACATGGTGAGAGAGAGGAGAGGAGTGCAGAGACAGACAGAGGAGTAAGGGAAATTGGAAAAGACAGACATGAGGGAAGCATGTCACTCAAAGCACAAGTGTTCCATGAATTCACACTCATTGTTTTCAATGCTTTTAACTAGTGTTCAACTCTTAATGTTCAAAATGCCCTTTTTCAGTTAAAATTGTTAATAAAACTTTTTGATACAACGTAATCTCAATTTTGATTAATCTTAAGAAATAAAATTGCATATGCAGTAATGCAATTGCAGTGGAAATCTGTAGGCAAGATAACTAAAGAAAGTAAATAAAACCCCTTTCATGTATAAATCTTGTGGCTATAGCTTTGAAACAGAATATGAACTGTAAAACAGTCTATATCAATGGTTTTTAAACTTTTTGTACTTTAAGATTGCTCTTTGTCCAAAAAAAAATATTAGAAGGCTATTCCAAGAAAATCCAAGAACTTCTGCTGTAATTAAAAAATAAATAAACACAAAAATACGATATCAGTTTAATGATGTACATCAATTCTTTGTAGTTTTTCCTTTGCATTTTAATTAAGATGATGTTAATATAACTACATTTAATTCATTTTCAGACTTATTGGGGCTCCCTTTTACCATAATGTTCAGTGGATGAACTTTTGGTAAGTAAGGTCCTAGTTTTCATGTTAGCCAATTTAATATTTGAATCTTGTGGTTATAAAATGAGTGAAGTCCTGGGTGGGGTTGAGAATTACTATAATAAGCCCTACAAATCCAACTCATTATATACACTAAATATATATGAAGGGACAGACAGGTAGATGTTTGTGAAAGATGTTTTGGAGGAAAACCATATTTATTGCATCAAAATTTGTTAGTATTGTAGGATGAGGGTGGATTATTTTATCAGTTGTTTATTAATCATGCAACAATACATATTACTGTTATAGTTTACATTAATAATCACTGAGGATAACTTTGTCTAGTGCTCTTTATTAATGTTTTTAGCATGACTTTGTGAAAATGTAACTACTATAGGCTATTGAATGAAATAGCATAGACTTGGCTATTCCAAGGCTATTCCATTTTATTCTGTAATCTACTTGTTCTACAAATCTTTGTACTGGTGTTAAATGCTACTGTTTTGGCAGCGTTGATAAGGTTTCTGACAGATTTCCTTAAATTGTTTTGCATTTGCCTTAACACATGTGGTATCCTGTCAATAACCTTTGGCTTTTTTATTACTGTCAGTTTAAGTGCAGGCAACGCACCGTTTCCATATATTACTATTAAACAAATAAAAACCGATAAATAAATAACAATACATTTACATTATTTACAATCCTTGGAAATAAGATAAGATAAAGAAATCCCTGACCCCAAACTTCAACTTCCCACTTGATTAACTTTCTAAAGTGTCAACCTAAGTGAAAAAAGACAATTCCCAAAACACTTATTATAGCTGGATCATTTCATACTACAAGCACTCAACATTTCTTGCAAACTGTCTAAACTTGCAGACACTCCTATAAAGAGTTTTGAACAGCAATCTAGACATTCAAAGAAAACAAATTTAATTTTTGAACTTTAAAAATTTACAGAGGTCCGAACCTCTGTACCCTCATAGCTGGCTATGAGCCTGGTTTTACCCTGAAACAGAATGTATTCTAATCACAGTGAAATGCCTATGCCCATAGACCTCCGTTGTAAGTGCTTTACTGTAAATGCAATAAGCAATTCAAAATGTTTTTCTATGGTTAAAAGAAAAAAGATACAATTATTTAATCAGAAACCTTTCTGTGAAAGACAGTTTGATGTTCCACTTTGGAAAGATAGTTTGGTATTCCAATAGTATCAGTAAATCATTTGGCTTTAGAGAGTGTGCCACCAACATGAGCTCATTCAACACAGTATATTAGTGCTAGAGTTGTGGTGAATTTGAAATACAAGAGTTTAGAGAAGAAATAAGTGGATAACTAAGAGTATTCAGTATTTCATGCTACATCTTTGACAGTGTTACTATATTTCAAAATCTAATTTACTTAAAATCTATTCATTATCATTAGTCTTTAGATGTTATTGGAAATGCAGGCTAATGTATTTTATGGCATAGAACACTGCATGTATGCAAAGTGCCAACACATCAAAAATCTAACCAGGCGTGCATATCCCAAAAGCATCATTAGCTTACTATGGTGGAAAGTTCCATTGAAATCTGTTGATAACAACAACTTTTGGGAAAGGGACCCAAGTTCTAATAAGCAGACAACTATTTTACGAAACAGATAAATGTCCAATATTAAAAATTTGTACTAGTAAAAATTAAATAAATAAATATATAATACATGCTAACACTTCCGTATAGGGAAACCAATTATTTTCTAGTTGTTTATTAGAAGACCTTTTATTAACATATTAGCTAATTATTATTACTTATAAAGCAAATATTCAGCATAAGCATATCCAGCACCCCTAACCCTAACCTTATATCTAACCCTAACCCTAACCCAATATCTACCCCTAACCCTAAATACCTAACTATTAATAAGCAGTAAATTAGGAGTTTATTGAGGTCTTAGAATTTATTTATTTTTTGATAGAATTTCCTTTAACATTTGGTGATGACTATTAAATATAATTGAATTTATTAGTGCTATTTCATTAATAGATGTTAATAAAGATACACTTTAAGTTGGTGCTAGATTATCAAAAGTAATTTACATGTAAAAATGGGGAAACGGCCATGCATAAATATCCAGTTAAATTAAATCACTAACATCACTCGATAACTAATATGGTGTAAACACATATATTACATCCTTCAAAATATATTAAACATATATATATATAAATTCTGTACTTATTTAAACCCTGTTCGATCCATTAAGCTGCCAAAGAAAGGTTAGGACATGAAAAAAAGAGAAGCAATCCATGCTGCATCCAAGGTTTTTCCATAATTCTGTACATATATATATATGTACAGAATTATGAAAAAACCTTGGCTGCAGCATGGATTGCTTCTCTTTTAAATAAATAACTGTACAGAGGGTTGATATGGACATGGTTGATATGATTGGCTGTCATTCCTAACTTACCTTTCATCTACTGACGGCTCCTTCTGTTGTAAGTGGGGTTTGACCCCCGTCATGGGTCGCATGTTTGTGGATAAGGCCTTGATTACATAGATGATCTCATTCTCCCGAGTTACATCGCTGTCATACCCTACACAGATGGAGAGACGCCTCACTTTTATATCATGACACACACATTTAAATGAATATTTTATCATATGATGGATGGCTACCCTCTTTAAATCTAGATGACAGTGGACGACAGTAATAACTGTTCTATATCAATGATCTTTTTCACCTCCATCATCTTCGCTCTCGATGTCAGACTCCTCGCTGTCACACTGTCTGGCCTCTCGACAGCCCTCAGTCTCATGGCTCCAGATCATCAGACAGGTGTCAGAGCCACCGACTGACGCCAGCAAAGAGTCGTCATGTGACCAGCGCACATTAGTCACATGGGTACTGTGGGCCATGTACCGCTTAAACTTTGCAAATTTTCCCTATTAAGATCAAGAAAATGTTAACATGTATGAAAGTAAATGATATATGAAAATATCTCAAATTAGAGCCACCTGCACTCAAAAAAGGCTAAACATCTGTCATTTGTTTAAGTGCATTTTTATATAGAGTATAGCCAAAAATCATGGTTTCTGAATTTTAGTACAGTTTTTAGTAAATAACAAAATATAAAGCATTAAAAAGACATCAGGATAAAATGTACTCACAGTAAATAAACTAAATTAAACATTGACTAACAAAGTGTTGTTAGTTCTAAACTAAGTAAAAAAAATGATAATTATATATATATATATATATATATATATTGTTTGTTTGTTTGTTTGTTATATAATTTGAGAAAAACTAATATATTTGTCTGTGACAAATATTTTTCCAAAGTATCATTTTTCAGAGTTTACATAATAATCTAATCTAACAATCAAATGAATCTTGATCCAAAAAATAATAATAATAATAATAATAATAATAAATAAAAATCAATAAAAGAAAATCAATAAACAAAATTGTAATATCATGGTAAATATCATCTATCATTTATTTTACTTCAATGAAAGGTTAGAATTTTGTGATTTTTTTTATTAAAACAATGCAGATTTATTTTCATAGCCGTCTTTGCTCATAATTATCAAGGGTGCCAATATTAGTGGAGGGCACTGTATATCTAAATCTCTTCTTTTGTAATTCACAGTTTAAAAAAAGATTTTAATTTTTTTTAGATGAATGATGAAGTATGAGGGATAGTAATAATAAGTGATTAAATAACATATTCTTAACCTTGACTGGATGTTTAAAGAGCTTGACATATCCAAGGTCGTCCCCAGTTGCTAGCAACTTCCTGTCATTGCTAAGACATGCAGAAGTAACTTCGGTAACTTCACTGACCACAGGCCAAATTCCCTCACAGGAACTTCCAAGCACACATGTCCATGTGCTCCAGTCGATCTTATCCACCTGAGGAAAGAAAGGCAGTGTGAAAAAAAATCATCAAAACACAAACTAATTGAATTCCTATAAAACCAAGTGTCCGCCTAACCAGAACAATATGTAGAGTTTGTTTTAAAGCTGTATGTTGTACAAAAAACTGGCATCGAGCAACGCTTTTAATAAAAATGAATTGGCAGCATACATTTCAATATTAAAATCCAATTCAATCCAACAAAGACTGTAGCCAAAATGCCTCCTACAGAAGCTGTGCACTTAGTTGAAGATCAGAAACACTGTCAGTTCTTACTAAATCTTAAGTTATTAACATAAGCGTTCACTGTCTGTCCCAACGTAGCCGTGGCCTTAAGCACGGCCTAATTCCCTGCCACCAAATTTAGAGACAAGCTAATGAAAAGTGGGCCATGTTCTTGCCCTTAAGAGTGCCCTTCCCCTCTCAGGGTGACACACGGTGAGATGTTCAGGATCCATACCTCTGTAGCAGGAATGGTTTGCTTCTTCCCACGAGGGGCCTCAAAAAATAGCTGCTCCTTTGCCGATGTGTTGACCTGCAAAAGCTTCCCTAATACAAGAAAACAGAAAAGAGATGCTCAGATGTAACGAAACTTTTTCCTGTCTTAATTTATTTTTGTTACTGTTCAAGGACTTTTTATACATACAGTAGATTGTATTGCCCTTGACCTAAACTTAGGCCCAATCACAATTCTGTTTTATACCCCTTCCCCTACCCCTCCGCCTACCCCTTCCCCTTGTCCCATAAAACAGAGTGTTGAGGGGTAGGGGAGAAAATATTCCCCTAAGGATTGGGACACCACTACCATGACGTCACACGCCATCATTCGTCATCTAGCTCTTACAATACACACATATACTGGTGGTCATTAGAGCCTTTAATTATCGTTCTGTGTTAATGAGCTGCTTACTGACACACATGACATGAAACATAGATCGGAAGCCACGCAGCTCACACATCCAGGAGAAAACAAACTTGTCAACGCTGCCCCACGACTTTTATTAAATACAGTTTAAATACTGAATCGCTACATTATATTTTCCAGCGACGAGAGGAAACAATCGCTGTTTTTAAGTAAACTCACTCTAAAAAGACGCGAATACACGCAACTTCCATCTCTCTCTCTCTCTCTATCTCTCTCTCGAATCGAATCGAATCGACAATATTTGAGAAAATGGTTTAGCGATTTTTAATTATTGGGGGGATTAGGCTGCATCAATGTCTATGGCAGTAATCGCCCTGATCAGACATATGCTCTGGCACTATCATGCAGTCTGTAATGATATGACGTTAGCAAATATTAGCGATTTTCTGCAAACATTTCTTTGAGTAACATGATAATTAATATGAACTCACAATTGAATGTAACAAAACAATTGATTACTTTTCGCTAAAATCTTTATTTATGCCAAAAAAGCTTACATTTATGTGTCTTTTTGTTTGCTGTAGCAGCCATGTTGCCGAGATAATTCATACCCCTTCGTCTGAAGTGTGATCCTGAAAAAGGGCTATCTGGCCCTTCGCCTCCAACCAAAAGAGAATCGAGACACCCCTACCCCTTCACGTGAACGTGCGAAACGGAGGGGTAGGGGAAAGGGGAAAAGCTAAGGGGTAGAATTGGGATTGGGCCTTTCAATCAGACTCAATCATAGATGAACAATTGCACAATACAACAAATCATGAACAACAAGATGATGTAAAATCAACAATGAATCAAAATCTCTTGAAAAATCCAATAATTAAGTGTTCCAGCTTGCATACTCTTAACCATAGTAATTAACAGAACATGGATGACAAGAACACACAAGAGATGTTTTTTACTTCAACTAGTCTCCACATTGCATAAAGTTATATATGAATCAGATACATTGTATCCATCACTATCATGTTGCCTGAAATCCCCCACTCACACTAAAGATGAATGACTTCTGGTCGCTTGGTTGCAGCAAAACTTCCCTTGACTACTTTGCTCTCTGAAATACAGCGTTTGTGTCCTGTATCCATCTCACCTCTCTTGTCCCAGTCCAGATGGGTGATGTAGTTCATGGAGCCTTTGCACACACCAACCCTCTTGCTGCTCATCACGTTGTAAATATCCACAAAACTATCACCTGATGCCACAGCCAAATACTTGCCTGTTACTGTAACAAAAGTCAGTTTTTCAGTTTTGAGCCTTACCACGACCCAGCTATCATATTCTTATTAATATGTTAATATATTCCTGCAACTATTTTTTTATTAGATTAGCATATGTGAATGTACATCATACTGACTAGATCAGATGAAAGAATTCATGTTTTTCAGTACTCAAAGCATTTCCATTGTACTGATATTAGTGTGTTAACTAACCAGGAGAGAAGCGGATTTCTGAAATGATGTCTTTGCGGTGCTGAAATGACACCAGGTCTTCAAGAGTGTCTGCGTTGACGATGAGGAAGCTGCCATCATTGAGTCCCACAGCCAGAGCTTTCCCATCTGGAGAGAAGCAGCAACATCGCCCACCTGCACAAAGTTCTAAGTGTTAAATTCTGTCTCATCAAGCATGACAGCTACACAGATTTATAGCCACATATGAATATCGAACAATGGC
This sequence comes from Carassius gibelio, assembly GCF_023724105.1. Lineage (NCBI taxonomy): Eukaryota > Metazoa > Chordata > Actinopteri > Cypriniformes > Cyprinidae > Carassius > Carassius gibelio. The sequence goes on along the minus strand of NC_068412.1, from coordinate 7,179,011 downwards.
CAGGGTAGTAAGCAAAGGGTTAGTTTAAATACCACCCATTATTTATTCAACCTCACATTGTTCCAAACCTGTAAGACTTTCGTTCTTCCGTGAAATGTAAAAAGAGAAGTTCAGCAGAATGTTCACGATGCTCTCTTCCGAACAATAAAAGTAAAGTTGCATTCACAAAGAACACTTTTCCATTGTTTTTCTATGGTATTATGCTAAAAAAGACATGCTTGACTTTCACACTCGCATCTTGCGAGTTCATTCATGACTTGGTGTCCTAATAACACAGCATTTAAAATAAGTTCAACTTAAAAAAATAAAATGAAAACCTTGGGGCCTTGCGATTTTCGGCCACAAAGGTAACAAACAACTGTGAACAACAACAACAAAAACACAACATAAAGGTAAAACAAGATCCCTAAATTCATGTGTAGCATTTGAAAAAATTGTATAGGATTTTAAAATCGGCCATAACATTAATGTAATGTTGGTCATAACATGAATTTCTGTCGTTAATTACACACTCTGATGTGACTCCAAACCTGATTGATTCCAACATGGCATGTTCGAATATGCAGAAATGCAAATGAGAAACTAAGAAGACTAAATTAAAGGGGAAGCTTTCAGCAAATATCGATCTGTTTTTGGCAGAAAGATGAAAGAACAAACGTCGAATTTTGAATTTTTGAATCCCAATGGTCTATGTGGACAGAATTTAAATTTTCGGGTGAAATCTCTTGAACCCATTACACAATCCTCTAATCGCTGTCAAATAAGTTTTCGTTGTTCGTTATCCAAGTAAATATACAAAGACCCAGTGTACTCTAAGGATAATAATCATAAAATAATTTAATTAGATTTTATGAAGAGTCGATAGCTCATCTTAAGGATCTGGTCTATCAAGCATTATTTGATTAAATCACTGGTCTTCAGAGTATCCTATATGTATGAACAGCAGTCGTTACTTTACAAAAATGAACTACAACCATCCCCTTAAGAGATTCTGCCCTCAGGCAATCAATATACTCTTAGGGCTAATTTGCATGCTGAGTGTTCTTCACTTAAGTTATATTTTTCAGCACAAATTGAGTTTCTGAAGCATAACGAGGTCAAGCATTGTGTATGCTAAGCTTGGAATACAAATCACAAGACGAGCACATAGATAAGCATATTTATGATCAGACAGGGGGGTGTTTTGTAGACAGTAATGCATGTGTGCTTTGAAATTTATGTCACTGAGAAACAAGCTAGTGAAGAACTGTAGCTGGTCATACAGTTATTTCTCCTTGTTACATCATAGTAGTTACCCTTAGCATGGTTTAATTGCTGTAAGGTTGTAATATTATAAGAATGGAATACATCCCATGTCTTTATATGACATGCTTTCTTCTGCAGAACACAAAAGAAGACTATATAAAAATTAAATTTTGGTTACCACTGACATTTACTGTATGGAAATAAACCTAGAAAACACACATTTCTCAAAACATGCTCCACAGAAGAAAGAAAGTTTGGAAAAACATGAGGGTGAGTAAATGATGACAGCTTTTGTGGTCCCTTCTTTTTCACAAGGGAAAATTACCAATATTTTTTTTCCACTGAAGTAAAAAAAAAAAACATTTCAACACTCTGAAACTAGTGAAACTGTGAAACTAGTTCAATGACGCATTTTTTTGGAAAATTAATGATAAAATAAAAAATTATTTAATTGCAAAACCACATTGTACAGTATCTTAATTTTAGGGTATCAGTTAAATACATTGTGAAGTGATGTGACATTCAGCCAAGTATGGAGACCCATAGTCAGAATTCGTGCTCTGCATTTAACCCATCCAAAGTGTGCGCACACACACACACATACACACACCCACAGCAGTGAACACACACACACTGTGAACCCACACCCGGAACAGTTGGGGGTTCAGTGACTTGCTCAAAGGCACCTAAGTCATGGTATTGCCAGCCCGAGATTCGAACCCACAACCCTAGGGTTAGGAGTCAAACTCTCTAACCAATAGGCCACGACTTCCCCCCTAACTGCCCTAGCCCATTGTTCCAAATCATTCTTGTCACTGTATACGGTTTAAAGAGATTATTGAGCTTTACTTTTGTTCTTATAATAATATTTGTTAATCATTTAAATTTGTAATTGTACTTGTTACACTACTATAGTTGGCTAATAATAACACTTATTTATACAAGATTACAAGTAACAAGCACTAAACAAACCTCTAATCCTAAACCTATAGTTAGTACACACTCTTAATTACTATTGCTCAGTACTCACTAATTACACTGCAACACGGACACATTAAAAGCAAGTGTGACCCAATATTTTATTAAGGCCTCTGAACACATGGAAAAAGTTGCAGATTCTAATGAGTATTGGTAAGCATCTTCTTACCTTTCTTGAGTTTGCGTACGGCGAGCATGCAGTGGCTGGGGGACAGATCCCATATGCGCAGGGTCTTATCATCGCTCACAGTGGCACACAGTGGCAGATGCGGATGAGTGGCAAGACCCCAGACCTCACCCTCCATGTGACCCTAAATACAGCCCATACACACACACACACACGTTTGTTTTTGTGAAAAGTGGGGACATCCCATAGGCGTAATGGTTTTTATAATGTAGAAACTGTATATTCTATCGCCCTTCACCAACTCTACCCCTAACCCTAACCCTAACAGGAAACTTTGTGCAGTTGTACTTTCTCAAAAAAAAAACTCATTCTGTATGATTTATAAGCGTTTTGAAAAATGGGGACATGGGTTATGTCCTCATATGTCACCCTCTCCTTGTAATACCTGTATCATACCCATGTCATTATACAGAGTTGTGTCCTGATATGACACCAAAACATGCCCCCACACACACACACACATTATTTAATACTAACACATCACCATAACTGTCATTCTTTTCAGCACAACCACATCTCCTTTCTTATGCTCATGACAGACAATAAGTTAGCAAATTACATCAAGCTTTTTCCGCCAGAAAAGAATTTAAAAGAGTACATCCACATTTTTCTAGTCAGCTTGGTGGCAGTGATTCATCAAATGATGGAGAAGACCATTATAACTGGACATATATCCAGACACATGGTGTTAAATAGCTGATTCAGGACCCTGGAACACAGTGGGGGAGTGATGCTGTACAGTCCTAGTAAAGTACACCAGATCATGATAGTCTGCCGTATCCTCTGCATTCTCTACCTCACAGTCTATACCTAGTTTGCGTTTCTTTTTAGCAAATCCGAAGCTAAAATAATCTACATGCAAATAAACAATTCTGTCAGCAGGCACAATTCATCTTGAGAAAATTTGCCCTAGATTAGTCTGACGCATCCAAGGGATCCATAAAAAGTTTTCCGGAAAAGCATTTCGGAGAGCAATAAATAAGAATTCAATCAAGCTCAAATGTTTTCTAGCAGCAAGTAGGACCTATAAAAATCTATGACTAAGGATTTCTAAATGCAGAGTTTTGTTGTTGTTTCTGTTCATTTTTACGCCGTACTAATGCTTGATAGATTAACAAGCTCACATAAAGCAAAGAAGGGTTTGCACCAACCAATACAGAACATTTAGTAGGTAAACATTCCAGAGGTGTCAAGTAACGAAGTACAAATACTTCGTTACTGTACTTAAGTAGAAATTTGGGGTATCTATACTTTACTTGAGTGATTATTTTTCAGCCGACTTTTTACTTCTACTCCTTACATTTTCAGGCAAGTATCTGTACTTTCTACTCCTTACATTTTAAAAATAGCTTTGTTACTGCTATTTCATTTCGGCTTGTTTTCATTCCTGCTTGTCATCATTCAAAAAAAAAAAAAAAAAAAACCTATCCAGATAAATCGCGCCATCCGGATGGAGTGAATTTGATTGTGGTTGGATGAGAAGTATAAACAGATACCATTCCAACACCCTATTGGTCTGTACGCGATCCATCGCACCTGCACGTGACACAAATCACATCACAGTCCAGCCAGGACATAGACAGTTTTGGGTTCGTTTATCAAAAAATATATTTCTTAAAAGTAGGGTTGGGTACGGAACCGGTATCCGATCGCCTCAGAGTCAGTCCGCTTAAATTTCACATGAAACCAGCGTCAGACCGGTCTCCTCTCCGTCTTTCAGCGCGCTCTTCAATCCGCAGAGGCGCAGACTGCGAACGGAGCAGCGCATGCGCACTTAAACAAACAGAGGACAAAAGGTATGTGTTTATCGATAGATTGTTAGAATATCCATATCTGTGCAGTTCTTTGTCATAAATACAGTTTACAAAAGGTCACGAGGTAGCAGTCGGTTTCTCATCTGTAAAGTTTTCGCTCATCACACCACAGCCATTTCCTCCAGCGAAAATCTTGCCCTTAACACATATGAACGAACACATACTTTAATTACACTTACTTAAATATACTTTTATTTTCACTTAAAAGAATGGTGTTCGGACAGTTATTTATATATTTTGCTGTAGTGTGTCAGTATAAAATATCAGTTTACATTTCCAAACATTAATTTTGCCGTTGTCAGACTGCTTGTGCATTCAAAATCGCACTAGATTATTATTAAAATTAATGGCAAACTGATATTTCCTACTGACACACTACAGCAAAAGATATAAATAACTGGCTTAAAACCCTTTTTGGGGAGAAAATACTAATTTTTCCATAAGACTTTTGCACAGTACTGTATTTTAAAAACGACATTGTTGCTACTTTATAAAGAATGACCATACAGTAATTCACAGAACTGATTTAAGAAAGTGACAGACAGCACTCATGTTAACTTTTATATCAGAGTGAGTGACAGAGATACAGTAGAAACATTATGTGTGGTTTTGTATTAAATAATGACCCAGATTGTGAAATACATTTATTAGCCTTAGATTAAGGGAAGCACAACTTGCACAACAAGCTATGGATTTATTTTAAATATTTGTAGTGTTCTTTAAAGTTATCCATAGTTTTTTTGTGGTTCTTTTTTTTAAAGTATTGGTTCAGGCACCGTTTAGGAGCCGGTACCGTTTTAAAAGTATTGAAAAGGCACTGGACCCTACTTAAAAGTTATTATTTCTCACTGACTCATTTACCAAATGAGTGCTTTTTCTTCGTCCTTGACAAATTAAGCTACTGTAGGTAGTTCGGTAGCGAGACGTTTTAATAAATTAGCGTTTTCTATTGACGATGCGATTGACAATGTTGTGAAAAGTAGGCTATACCAACTTTGTAACTCGTTACCCCCCGAACACTGGACATAGCAGACGTATGTACCAAATACAAGAAGCTATCAATCAAGAAAGTATCAGGATTATGATTTCTTTTTCAGTTTTAGTTTTTGATTAATCAATTGGATTAATCATTCATTTTGACAGCACTATAATGTTTACTGTAAATAGACAACCATACAAGTGTAATTGTTACTAAGCCTGCACCAATGTTCTTGTCCATTGCCCTCGCAGATTCCTGCAGCTAAGCTTGGATGTACATAAACATTCCATTAAAAGTTATTGATGACAAGCCTCTGAAGTTTGACTTTTTGCACCATAACAATACTTATTGGCAACTAGTCATCATATCTCTAGTCCTTTGATTTATTTGCATTGTACTAAAGTGCATTCATTTTAAATGGGCATATATGCGGCTGATGAAGACCTGAAGGTCGAAACGTTGCTTGATTAAATTCCTCTGGAGCAGTAGTTTTCAGTGTTTAGACTTCACTTCTTTATTTGTCTATATCATTCAGTTGTCTTGCACCTGTGTCCTAATTGGATGTTTGGGATGTGCACACCATTTTTGTATTTTCATATATGCGGCTGAAACAGGAAGCCTAGTGCATCCCAAATTTTTCAACATGAACATTTTAATATAACATTATAGTCATTATGGCCTATGGCCTTTAGAAAAATGTTTTTTGAGGCGGTGGGGTAGTACACAATAGGCCCTTGTGGTGCGGACTAAGCTTTTGTTCTTAATGGCATTTTTTCCCCCTTACATTAATTTTACTTTTATACTTTAAGTAGTTTTTTAAACCAGTACTTTTACACTTTTACTTGAGTAAAAAGCTTGAGTTGATACTTTAACTTCTACAAAAGTCTTTTTAAACCCTAGTATCTATACTTCTACTTGAGTAATGAATGCCAGTACTTTTGACACCACTGTACAATGACTTCAATAAGCACCAACCTGTAATTAATCACTGTTTCTGATTCTAAAACTCAAGCCAGAAAGACACACATTTCATCATTGCCCAAAAACCAACTATTTTGCTAAACCATGGCAGTCTGAGTACAGAAATACTGGAAAATGACTAGTTTTGCCCAGTCTGCAGTTACTGCCGTTTACAATTTATTACATAACGACAGCCTCGGACCATTTTGTTCATCTCTGAAGTGGAACTGGAGCAATTTAGTTCCAGTGATGTTGGCAAAACTCTGTTGTGCAGAACACAACATTACAGAGTGGTTCAGTGGTGAGGGCAGGTGGAGAGACAGACACTTGACTGACTCATTCATTCTCAGGGTCATTTACGGGTGCTGCTGTAAGGAAAAAATGATCTTTAAAAGTAGATTTGTATTTCTAAGAAAAGAATAACACTTTTTGCAAGACAATGGTAAGGAGAAAAGAGTAAAAAAAAAAAAAAACAAGTCAGAAAAAAAATTTGATTTACAAGAACAGTCACAGTTTATTATGCAAAGACAAAAACAAATGGCACTTAAAACTGAATTTTCTAAAAAAAATTGGTTCTTAACATCTGAAGAACATTATATTGTTCAAACAAAATTAAACACAATAGAAAAAATGTCTTGAAACCACCCTACCAATGTTTATAATGTATATATTACTATACAAAATTACTATACTAAGTAAGGGACAATGTACATCCAGCCAGTTGTTATCTCAGAATAAACCCTGACAGGGTGATCCGAACCCCTGACGCCAAGTGGAGAGGTCTTGTATCAGTCTGAGCTGAGGGAGTTTATTCTGAAATAACAACCGGCTGGATGTACATTATGCCGCTTATTTCACGCCTAAAAAAATTTACGCCTAAAATTTATTTAAGTTTTTTACCATATATGTTTAAATTAATGCTGAAGTTTTCAATTGTTACAGTACATGTGGTGGTTGATTGCTTGCGATCAGAAGATAGCAACAGACTGTCAATGTTAGCGGAGTGAGCAGTGTGTTATTCAATTTGGTGGTTGTTATCTGGGAATAACATACCGCTGGATGGCACTATTAACCAATCAGAATCAAGTATTCCACAGAGCCATGTTATAATAGTATATAAACCATCAACCACAAGATCAACCAATAAAACATCAGCCTTCTAAAAGGTTTTAATGTAGTGTGACGAGTCAGCTGCCTCCCCCCTAATTATCATCGGCACCCTGTCCTAAATCACCGCCCTTCACCATGATCCCGAAAGGCTCCCAGGGCTAGCGGTGTGTGATGGGGTACACCTGATGGAAATGGAGTCTCATCACCGCCGCTGTTTAAAAGCCCAACGCGCCTCTCCTCGGGAGACCGGTCTCTTCCCTGTGCTTCCTCGTAAGTCCAGGAAGGGTGCGTTGAGGGATTCCCGCGCCACCAAAGACGGACTCATGGTCCGGACGAGAACCTCAACCATTTACACCCGTTTACACAGTCCTCAGGCCAGGATACCGCGGACCGAAGAGGGGAGCGCGTGTGTCTGCCGGACTCCGCCCCTTACCTGGACCCTTCCTCCACCAGACACCAGATTCCCTGTTGTTTTGGACACTCTCCCCCTTTGGACACTTTTTTCCGTGTTTTGCTTTATTTTCTGTTAATAAAAGCCCCTCCGAGGCCTGACGCCACCCCCAATGTGTCTGTCGTTTGCTCCTTGCGCCACAATATGTTTCTAGAAGCTATTTTTAAACGGTTGTTTTTTTTTTACGGTTGTGTAATACATATTTCCAGCTCACTGATAATAACAAACAGAAGCAGGTGTTGTCAGACATATCAAAGAGGCTTTTTTAGAATTGAATAAAAAAACATTCATGCTGTTGCACAAGATATATGCAGACAGTTTCAGTCCTAGTCTAATGATTGCCGGGCCAAGTAGTTGTAAAATCCTTTATAAACACATACCCGTGACCTATAAACACCAGTATTACTGCACAGCTGCATTGGTTTCTTGCTGCTTCTGTGCGTTGCTTGGTAACTCTTTGGCTAAACATTACTGGAGAACTTCACATTCTGCCTATTAACTTCCCTAAAATGACTGTAAACCATGGCTTCCTTGGGCTTAATGCTTTAATGTATGCACATGGCTTATTCACAAGTGCATAATTTACTGTAATTGAGGGAAGGCATGAATCTGTTAAGCCTCTTATTTTTCAACAATTTAGTTCATTAGGGAAAAACACAGTAATAATTTTCAAACAATCCTTTGTATAGTCATATTTCGCAGAGTCCACAATACTCACCCCCCCCCCTCCCCCCCACACACACACACTCACACACAATGATTAATGGCATGTCATGCTAATCTAACAAATGAATCTGTGCCTTACCTGAACCAGAAGAGTAATGGGCCCATTTTTGTCCACCTCCAGAATCTCTCCGTTCTTTGTTCCTACAAGAATATGCCCATGACCCAAAGATATGGCACGAATGGAGGGGTTGTCCTCTAAAAGCAAACCTGCAGGAAGGGACGTGTTATAAATAAACACCCATCCATGACCTTGGCTTTTCTATTTATTAAACACACTGAATGTACTTTGAGAATGCATGGAGGTTTTTATCCTCAATGGCTTTAATTTAAGTTATTCACACTGTTGAAGCTAAACAGCAAAAACAGTGTCTTAATTAGTATTTTAGTCTTGTTTTCCAGTAAAAAAAAAATGCTGTACAACTGTACAACAAAATAAAAGAAGATAGACCGACAGACAGACTGTCTTTGAAATAATGCAAGAGACGTCTTCACCTTTGGAGCCTGGGGCAAGCACCGCTCGTTTTATGGCATATGTCTTGAGGCATCTCTCAAACGTGTCGTCCCACAAAGCCACTATTCCATCCTTTCCCCCCGTCACAAAACCCTTATTAACAACACAATCACATTATATTTCTGAAATATTTAAAGGGATAGTAACTCAATCTTATTTCCTATTTGAAGCTAAATCTGATACCTTCTCCAGGGCGTGCATGCTAAAAACAGGCCCATCATGAGCTTTGACGGTTTTCACCAGGAACATTTCTCTCCAGATGCAGATGTCTCCAGCGCAGGTTCCTGAGAACACCATTTCTTCTGTCCAGCCATATACCGCGCTCATCATTGTTTCGGTTTTTCCCATGCTGCCCTTCTTTCCAATCAGCCCACCTCCTGAAAACAGCAATGGTTTGTAAGATGATCTCTGACTGGGGAAGTGTAGTAATTCACATACTCCAAAAGACATGCACAAGATGTTCACGCGAATCCATATAAATTTGAAAACACTTCTTTTCCTCTAAGTTTTGGCTTTTTGTATACATTAATACGCCTTTCTGAAAAATTGACCTTTTTGAAGATGTTTGAAGATGACTTTTATTCACTTTGCCCAAGATAAATATAATGATAAGATATGCTAAAAATTGGTAAGATTTACAGATGACAATGTTGTCAAAATGATCCAATTCAATTACTTCAAATGCTGTATTATGCATGCCATACCAGTAGTTGCCGATGTCATGTAAACACATAATATGCATGTGCAAGATGCAAATTTAACATACTGTATGCACAAAACAGGAATATTGCATAAAACATTTGTGAATATAGCACTGTTTCCATCCAATGAGTCAAAGAGAACAAAAATGTTACTTCCTGATAAACTGGCCCCAAATATCTCCAAGAAAACTAGGACAAGCAAGTGATTATAATACATTTCATATGTAAAAAATTACTTGTGCTTCATAGAGAGCAGACGTAACACAATAAATGCGGTCATTGCTTGTAGAGGTGCATGGCTGCTCTTTGGTGACGCAGTCACGTAAGACAGTAATTATACAGAAATACTTTGATGCATTTGAGTGTAAATTCCCCCCAAGACCTGTCATCTGAATGAGCGATTTTGGAAAACACTTAATACATTTTGGTTGGAGAGTCTTTTAAAATGTAAGTACCATCCAGATTCATATGGACATAGCCATAGACTTACCTGCTCTGTGCCAAAACTTCATGTGTTTCACTCCAGCGGTTATCAGTTTGTCTGGCATGTACGGGTTGATTTTAATGACAAATATTTTGTCTTTACTTCCCCTGTAAATGAAAAGAAAGACATTTATGTTGTTAAATGTATTTGGGATTCTTTTGCTGGCACCAAAAAAGTTGAATTGAACAACCCTCAATCGTTTTAAAGAGTTTAAAGGTTTACAATCGGCACTGTAGGGCTGTAATTGACCTGTCTGCTGTGTTGTTTCCACTGTCTGACTGCCGGCGGGGAATTTAACAGCGAGGGGGACAGTGGCTGACTGCGATTTTGCATTAGGCCCGATGTGAAGCGGGCAGAGCACTGAGCAGTGACTGCACTGTCAAGCCCTATTTACTTCCACCCGCACAAGCATCCTCTCCACCAGAGAAAGCCCGAGGGAGAAGTCAGCTGGAGCACTGCACTACCTAAGAACTCAAGAGCATCCAAACAGGGCAATACTTATGCTTCAGACTCTAAGAGCAGGTATATTATGTATTATATTACCACAGTAGCCTAAACCATGAAAGAATGTGCGTTACAGTGTTTTACAGTGTTTAGCTACAACTGTTTCACACAAAACTTCGACATTTTCTTAAAAACTTCTATGTTATCATCACATTCCAAGAACATTGTGGATGCTTGCCAGAGCTGTTCTGTGTAATACTTAGGGCTAGTTATAATAATGTTTTGAACATGGTTTAAATAGATTTTAAAAGCAAAACTTGTGTTTTAAAGGAGACCTATTTCTTTTGGCAAAAAAATAAAATAGCATACATATGTGCAAGACTCGTGTTTTCGGACCAGTCTATTTAGTTATTCATTTATTTATTTAAATTTTCTATGGACCCTTGTGGCTCACTGTGTGGGATTTTAAAAGCCAGTTTTAAAACAAAGACACAACACAGCAAATAAATAAAGCACTAAATCCAATTTGAATTAACATCTAACACAGTATGTAGTGACAGAAGGATAAAAGAGTCCCTCAGTTAACATAAACCAGCCGTTTCATGAAAATCACTCTGTAGGGAGAGAAACGGATAGCAGTGGGTTTCACGATTCTCTCCAGGGATAATGATCATGCTGTGACAGAGACTGATGAACAGGATAATGTGATGAAGAAGTGTTGAGACACTCATTTGCTATAATGGATTGATGCCAGTATATTTTAGATGACATACATAAACATGAAAAAAAGAAGAAAGTTTATCTGGGAAAAAGTATTAAAAGTTTTCAAAGTATTAAAAAGCGTCATTAAAACTTGGTGAGGAAAGCACAACTTTTCTTTTAAATCCCCAAGAAATAGTTTGACGAATGCAATTTACTTTTAATCTAGTTCTGTTGAAACAGACATTTAGGATGGGAGATATCAAATTGCTTGTCTATTTTTTAAACAGCCAATAGGGATTCGCTTCTAGTTATTGCTAGTCAATTATATAGGTAATACTGGAAGATTGGACAGATATTTTTGAGTCATTTTGAGTATTTTCTTGTAAGATAATTACTTTCACATGCTTATATCTGCCAAAATCTTTTAGGAGCACACTAGCACATCATTTGCCCCAAGCAAAATCATTTGGACTACAACTTTAATGAAGCAAAGCAGGTATTATTCACTCACCGGATGGTGGAAAGCTTCTCTCCTTTCCTCCATTCCCAAAGGACGATGGTATGATTGTCATCCAGACCCACTGAAGCCAGCCTCTTCCCATCCGCTGCAGAGACAGACATCATAGAGCTCTGTTTATACTCAAGATCAGCTAAATAACGGCATGTATATCATGTAATGAGTCTATAGCATCTCCACCCTGCGAATCAGGAAACAAGATGTCTCAAGTAATGCAATGTGACAGCACCGCTCCAGTGGAAATATCAGTTAGATGGCATCTAATGAGAATAATCATTTATGCTTAGGCTCATGACATTGACAGATATTAGGAGGCCCTGCTGTTTTAGCTTTGCCAAGAGAAGTTCTTCTATACACCTGACCCTTTGATTTTAAACCTGAAATGTGTCTCGTTTAACAAATTGTAGATCTGTTCACAAAGAATGTTTCAATGATTTCAGAATCAATACATACAAAAATAAATCAATGTGATCGGTGGTTTTACCCAGTAGCCACGTGGACTATTCCTGCATAAATGGACAGTTTATAGCAAGAATAATCTATAAAATGAACAGGAATATGTGGCAAAGTCTGTATGTTAAAGTCATGGGTATTGAATGCAATAACTAATAAAAGTGTGTATACCTCAAATGCAATGTAAGTCACTTTGGATAAGAGTGTCTGCCAAATGCATATAGAAATCAGAATATGGAGAACCTGCTAAGGTAAATTCACTATGAAATCCATTGTTACAAATCCTATTCAGAGCTGTGACAGATAGATAAAAAGTCTTCTGAGTGTAATACAGTTCATGCCTCATTATAAAAAAAAAAACAAATTATATATATATATATATTGTGACGAGCACTCCCAGAGGAATCAGCGTCGCCCTGGAAACCAAACCAAAACACCTGCACGTCCTCGTCACCGGCTGATCGGTCACAGCTGCTCCCCATCAGCCAGCACATTGAAAAGCAGCACATGTTGCACTGAGAAGAGGGTCTCAAACAGAACGCAAAGCTGGACTAACCCCTCTCTCCTATCCCCACAGAAAGCAGCGAGTGACCGACAGCCCACACCCTTTGGAGCACGTCAGGACACCCACTTTCCCCTTGATTGGCACAGAGGAGCACGGAGAGCACACGGGGAGCACCAACCAGCGGAAAGCAGATCAGGACACTTCACCAGGCACCCTTCACTTTTCAATAAACCCACCCTCCGGGGCTTTTGATTTCACGTACCTCTTGTCGAGTGGTTCTTCACCCCGTGACTATATATATATATATATATATATATATATATATATATATATATATATATAAGATTCTATTAACACAAAAAACAACACACACAAAAGGGTGGCTGACCTATTTTTTCCAGACTGGAGATACTATTCTATTCATACTTTGATTCAGACTATGAGTCATACAATTTTAGATGTGTCAGAAAGGGGAGCTATTTGTTCATTTTAGCATTTTAAGGATCATTTTAATCTCCTAGAGCAGGGCTATTCAATTGGCGGCCAACCAGCTATCCCATGAGAAGAGTATGTGAAAATCACACATATGGCTTGAATTGTGTTAGCACTAATTAAAGGGGTCATATGATGCGATTTAAATTTTTCCTTTATCTTTGGAGTGTTACAAGCTCTTGGTGTATAAAGAAGATCTGTAAAGTTGCAAAGACTAAAGTCTCAAATCCAAAGAGATATTCTTTATAAAAGTTAACAGTCAACCATGCCCCCCCCCCCCACCTGAAACCGTTATGACGTGGGAATATTTGCATAAAGCCGAAAGAAGGCGTGACTTTCATTCTCAGTGTAGTATTGTTGTTGTCGTTGTTGTGGAGATGCTGTGTGTTTCACTGTGTAAGCAAAATTACTTTGTTTGGCCTTCTAAAAGAGGACATGACTAGAAATCAGTGGTTAAGTTGTATCTGTTCCAGAACAGTTCAAACCAAATATTCAGATGTGTGCAACGCATTTTATGGAGGACTGTTTCCTGAAGTAGGTTTTTTATATTTAAAGGATTTGCCACTGATGACTCAAAGTTTTAAGTGTAGAGTAGCACTTGCAATGCAGAGCCATGCAATGCGTTAAAAGACAGTACAAGTCATTATAATCAGTAATTATGTTCCCACAGGATGTAAAGAATGCCTCGTTTCTAATGGGTTTTATTTGTTTTGTCTCGTCGCGCCACACAGTATCACAGTGTTTAGGGGCTTAACATTTCCGTCACACACTTGAGGTATTCAGCCAATCACAACACACTGGAGATTTAAATTTCAAAATTTGTGCCAATCAGAGCACACCTCACTTTTTAGACTGATGAGCTTTGTAAAAATTCACACGTTTCAGAAAGGCGGGGCATAGAGGAGAAACAATAATGTACATCATATGAAAAATAATGTGTTTTTTAAACCTTAAACTTAGAATCTTCTTTTTGTAGTATACTTTGGTTCTTCACTCAACTTTATAAAAAATATACACTATAATTCAAAAGTTTGGGGTCAGTAGGAATTTTTTAACTTAAGAACTTAATCCCAATTTTTATCGAGGATGCATTAAATTGACATGAAATATTACGATGAATCAACTGACTTGAAAACATGAAGTTCTTTTAATCTTTAATAAACTCCCTAATCAATAGTAATAGTAATGTTGCCACCAATAATCAGGAGACCAGACATGACCTCACAGTGGGGCTTTTTTCCACAGTGCTTACCTGAGAAGTCAAGTGCACACACCCCAAACTGATGGAATCCTTTAAGAACAGACAATGGCTTCAAAAACTCTGTCTCCCATACATGAATAGAAGAATCACGGCCCACCTGGATAAGAAACAAACACAGATAATTCATATGTCCTGACCATTAGCTGAACTAAAGTGATGTGTTTCTATTCAGTAGAGAAACATCTCTGCTCTGTGTGCTATTGATGACAAAGAGAGATGTTTGTGCAGCTGACTGTACCTGGCCTGTGGCTACATAGTCTTTGACGGGGTGGATGGCCAGACAGAGGATGTCGTCATCATGTCCCAGGTAAAAGCGCTGTGTGTTCTGCTGTCTGTTGTACACCACTCCCACAGCCGCCACATGATACACAATCTCACCGGTCTGAGTGTAGAAGAGGTTACTTCTGCAGTCATAACCTCTGTAACTGAAACACACATTTGCACACACACACACACACACACATTACAAATGTCTAACCCCGACCATAGCTTTGAAGATTTTCAAATCTTCTGAATCCATTTACCAAAACATTTTTCTCTGTAATGACATAACTAAGCCAGTAGGTGGCAACAAGTTAATGTTTTTTTTTTAATCATGAGTAAGCCCCTGAATAAGGCACTCAATTGTCTTGTTTAAAAAAAAAATTGATTTGTTTTTTTGTTTGTTTGTTTGTTTTTTGTTTTTTTTATGAATGAATGAAACTAGTCTTATTATACTTTATTACAAATTCTGTCATTTTGTCAAGAAAACATCTAGTTACGTAATTTTGATGAGGTCATGGATGATGCGCAGATACATTTTTCTCAATAAGATCTGTATTATGTATTTTTAAATAAAGCAAAAGGTGATTTTTCATTTCATACTAACAACTAAGCTTTTTACATTTTTATTTATTATTTATCCAAACTGCAGAGCATAACATATCAAGCTTCAGTAAAGCAACAAGAGCCTAAATACATTTCATGATGTCCTTAAATCATTTTCATTGTTTATGATCATGTTCATTTTTCATAATTTTTTAGCCTCCGCTTACAGCGCTAGAAATGCATTAGTGTCGTTTCTACTTATTCCAATAAATGGACAGATAGATAGAGACCAACAAATGGGATTTTATTCTGTGACCTAAATTGCCTTGCTTCTGTAAACCATTAAGTTAACCTCATCTAAATATTTTCCTCAGCATCATATCTTCATCCTCTAAAAGCAGATCCAAGTCTATTCTAGCAGCCAATGCACAGCTTCACTGGGCAACATTGCAATTACAACTGTACTGTTCTCAGACTTTAATCTGTAATCCTCAATCCATCTAATGACCTACGGATGCATTTGAAACAAATGCTACATATTTGAAGTTCATCTTAATGCAGCTGTGGCTGTTATTGCAAGCCATCGAGTTGATCTGAGGGTTTTTGAGAAGGATTAGCATGTTTGAGTGTTGAAAGACCAAAACTGATGGGCAACTGTTTTGTGGGTCCAACCCAGATCAGTTTCTAAGACAACTTCTACACTGGAGAACAGCACAAGACAGTCTTTCACTTTCTTCCCCCAACTTAAACTTATCTCAGAGTTGTTGGAAAGCATGAGCTTGTGGCCATAGTTTTAACTACCTTCACTTTGCCATGTAAAGGGTGAAAAGGAAAGCAGACAGCACGGTTCCTGAGACAGCTGAGCGTTGGTCACCATCTTCTCCAGAACACAGCTGGAAGCTGTCAGATAGGTCTAATGATCAGGCAGACTGTGGGGGTGTCCACATGCATCACTCTGAGCTTTGTCTGAGTCAGAGAGGCAGGCTGATGTTGAAAGTATCGGTAACTTCAAAACAAATCAACCTGGAGACAAGCTTCAGAAGATCTGTGAACTGACAGCAAACTGCTCAAAGTCTCTAAGGGTGATTACAGTTCATCTTTGGGACTGAAACTGGCACTTGCCAGAGCTTTGTTATGCATATTTTGAGTTAAATAAACTTTTGATTTGCAGGTGCATAAGTAAATAATGAAAAATACCTCTTTACACTGTGTCTATACCAGATGTGTGGTCTGTTCAGAATTAAATCACTCCCATTACAATCCCCATAGGATTATTTACACATATCATGCTTTGAATTTTAATCTTTCTGCATTAAAAAAAGGATTTTCTGGCTTTTATTTTATTTAGTGCTGTCAATCAATAAAAAAAAGTGTAGCTAATAATCACATATTTTTCTGAATTAATCACAGTTAATTGCATATTAATATATTATATTTATATTGCAATTTGAATCTCCAAATTAAATGTAGAAACAACATAAAGTTGGTATATTTAAAATATGTATTTAATAGCATTTTTAATGAGCTTTTTACTTAATTAGCCTATTAGTAATGAATATTAATACTGTTACTGATGTCTCTATTTCCCCTTCAATTTAGCCATTAATTACAACCATTCAGTGCTGCAGTATAATTTAAAGCCATTGTTTTTAACACTGAATAGGCTTTGAAATTTAATTTAACCTCATATAAACCATAAACTGTATATGCATAAACGTAAAATTGATTTAAAGGTTTTTTTTTTGTTTGTTTGTTTTTGTCAATTGCTTTGGCATAGTTGTAGAATCTCTAAACTTTAAGTGCAATTGTCAAAACTATTTGCTGAAACATCAGAACCCTTTTGTATGTGTACACAATGTAGTAACGCACCGGAAACATTTAATTCATGCTTCAAAACCAAGTTATTATATTATATTATATTATATTATATTATATTATATTATATTATATTATATTATATTATATTATATTATATTATATTATATTATATTATATTATATTATATTATATTATTCAAGTGTTATACTACATTTTTTTTTAATCTGTGAAAAAAAGCAGGTCACAGTGGTCAAGCTGTTTGTAACATGGTAACTGGTTTGTGCACAAACTGTACACTATGTTTATGTTTGGGAGACAGATTTTGGAGAGTAATGATTTGTTTGCTATCTGTTCAGTACTATTGAGAGCTCCTCATATAACAAACCAAGTTGCTGTCAATGCTGTTTGGGATCTGTTGAAGCACTTACCCATGTATAAAGTGCAACCTCAATCCACTGGCTGGAGCTCTTTCCCTTTTCTTCAGAGCCATGGCACGATGTTTCTCCTTACACTGCTCTTTCAGCTGAGGTAGATCTTCTTTGTAAACCTGGACCAAAAAACCTCATAAAACTCCCCAAACACACAACTGAGGCAAATGTGTTAAGGAAATTAGACCAACGAGAGGTCCTGCTCTCAGGTTTTGATAAACATATGTATTAAACAACCTGTCGTCGGTAAGTAAGTTGGGTCTCCTGTTCGATTTCAGAGTCCATCTCAGGCACGTCTGACTGATCCGAGTCGGATTCCTCGCTGTGTGAGTCTACTAATGTCTCTGTAAGACAGAAAGGGCAAAACAATTGAACTCCTGCGCTGATTATGCATTCCACTCAAGTAAAACAAATAAATGAATTAACAAATTAGCAACTATTCCATTTATCATGATCTCCAGAGAAACCCTGAGTAACTTCGTCATTTCTAAGTGCTGCCCCTCCTCTTTATTGATTTATCACTAAGAAAACTGCTGATGTCTAAGGAACAGAACTGCCATCGTGAGCTGTGAGAAATCCATTAGGAAAATGAACAGTGACATGGTAGACTGAGCAGCAACATGCGAAGAAAAAGTAGAATCAATTTGCATTAGTAAAACGGTGCTTTGCTTATATAATCCAGCACGTATTTTAGTAGCACAGCCATTGCCTTGACATTTATTTGTTTCTTCAATAGATTTTTAGATCAGCTTTTCAGATTTACATTTTTCAAAAGATCAGTTTGTTCTGACAGTTCGTATAAATGAACAAGTTTGATGATTTCTTCAGTTAGCATTTGTCCAAGTTTTCTTCAGAAATATTTAACCGTCACTTTAATTTTATATTTGAACATTAGAGCAATGTATGTTTTATTAGGGTTTTTCATCTTTATATCCCATAATTACTTTGATTGTCTTTAAAATATGGTAAAAGTGTACTGCAAAATGTGTTGCCGAGCATTACTTTAATGTAACTTCTAATAAAAGGTTTATGTCATGCCTTTAAATATATTTGTACTTACACATTTAAAGCCACAATTCGGTACACTTGAAATATATGATTTATAAATGTAATATTGAATAACAATACAGTGTAATTTTTAAAAACTTGACTAAAGATTATTAAAACAAAGATTTATGGACTTAAAGGTAATCTACTTTAAGGTAAAACATTTCATTGGACTGTTACATTACAATGCACACTTTTTAAAAGTGTCCTTAAAGTTGCATTTTGTTTTGATAGATAGATAGATAGATAGATAGATAGATAGATAGATAGATAGATAGATAGATAGATAGATAGATAGATAGATAGATAGATAGATAGATAGATAGATAGATAGATAGATAGATAGATAGATTCACACCTTGAGGAGCTAGATGAAGAGTTTCTTTTGACTTCCTCTCAGGGACAAACTTCCATTGGAACACTGAGTGGTCGGCTCCACCAATAGTAATCACCCACTGATAATCATGTGACCATCTGACATTGGTTATGTGTGCTGAGTGGCCTAAATATTTTTTAAACTTAGCACCTAGAGATGTAAAAAAGGCAAACTGGGTAAGCATAAATACTGATAGATTGTCACTAGCAAAAATGAGAGAACCAAGAGTAAAGAGGACCCACCTTTTCTGACACATGGGTACCGAAATAATTTAACTAATCCATAATCGTCTGCTGTAACTAAAACTTGACTATTGAAGTTGGCATCTACAGAGTTGATGTCATTGATATCAGAGTATTTAGGCCAGATCCCGTTCACCTCCGGCCCGAGGACACAAGTCCATGAGGACCACTGGACAAGCTTCAGTTCTTCCCTGTTGGTCACTTCCTTACCACCTAAACACAAACAATACCAAAATCAGTTGAAATTATATTATCCAATCCAAGGCGTGAATACTAGCAGCAATACATAATTCTAGGAGAGCACAGAGCTCTTACTGGGCATCCTGTAGAAGAGCCGCCGGCCGTTGCCGTCATTGGTCTGTAGATACTTGCTGTCGGTGGACCAATCCATGTGTGTGATGAAGCTGCTGGAGCCCACGCATTCGCCCACCTTCTTATAACGCTGCACAACGCCGTAGATGTCCACCGAGTTATCGTTAGAGCCCACGGCTAGGTGCCCTCCATCAGGGGAGTACTTCAGTTCATGGATAGCCTCTTTACGATCCTTAATATGGACCACCTCCGTCATGTCCCTGTAAAATGAGTACAGGTCTAACACATTTGCATATTTTGCTTATTTAAGGTTGCTTTGGACCAGGGATACTCAAACTGCACAGCTCACTTTTAGAAAGTGCAGAGTGACCAGGGGCCTTTGAGTAAAATTATCTGGTAATAGTAATAGATGCTTGATTTTGGTGAATACTTGATTGTTTTTTAAAATGTGCAGTAACCAAAAGTCTTAGACCAGCCTCGTATTTTAATCACCTTAATCTTCATAAGAATAATTGCCTTTTAGTTTAGTTTTTAGTTTAGTAACAGTTGAAGTCAAAAGTTTACATCCCCCTTTCAGAATCTGCAAAATGGTAATTATTTTACCAAAATAAGAGGGATCATACAAAATGCACATTATTATTTTTGAAGTACTGACCTGAATAAGATATTTACCAAAAAAAGACATTTACATACAGTCCACGAGAGAAAATATTAGCTGAATTTCTGAAAATGAGATTGTTTGAGAGTTTACACACACTTGATTCTTAATGCTGTGTTGTCACCTGGATGATCCACAGCTATGATATTTTCTTTAGTGATAGTTGTTCATGAGTCCCTTGTTTGTCTTGAACAGTTAAATTGCCCGCTGTTCATCAGAAAAATCCTTTAGGTCCCACAAATTCTTTGGTTTTGCAATATTTTTGTTTATTTGAACCCTTTCTAACGATGACTGTATTATTTTGAGATCAATCTTTTCACACTGAGAACAACTGAGGGACATGAGGGTGTGTAGGGGTCTTCTATATATATATATATATATATATATATATATATATATATATATGACATCACTTCCTGTTTTTTCCTCCATGTTGTTTGCTGCGCATGGCAAGCAGTTTTCAAATATTAATAAGCAGTGACGCAGTTTTGGTAAGCTTGTGGTAGGCTAAATTTGACAAGTATCCCTGCTCTGCTGTGTTTTGCCTGAGTGCATCACCTGACTCTCAGCACTGTGAAGGATCCGTCTTTCATGCCCAGAGCGAGGTGGATACCGTCCGTACTAACAGCAGCACAGCGTATAGGCTCCTCCATGTTGCAGCGTGCTATTAGTGCATGATCTACAAGACTCCAGATCCTCCAATACAAAATGAAAAAGAGGAAGTAATAACCCATAAAGATACACAAATTAGTGCATTGAATATAATAGCCTTCATCTAATCTGAGGTTAATACACTATTGCTCAGAGGTTTCATTACGACTCATGACACATGAAGTGTGTAATGTCAATTACTGTTCATTTTTCATGCCACTAAAATGTACAAAAGGAACTTCATAAGTAATCCCTTGTGAAAAACAAATGTGCCTTAGTGAAAAATCATTTAAAAAATCTATTAATAATACATTTATTTTATTTTATACTACAAATACATTTATATATTTATGTACTTAATAAAAATAACCTGCAATTTTACTTTTAGTATACACCTTTAACAGTTTAAGTATAGACTGTTATACTTAAAGTCTGCTAAACTGGAACAACTTAATGGACTTTAATTGAGTGGAAGTAATGATGAAGTCCAACTAAATATATATTGAAGTATATTTGATTGTGCTGAAGTGGAACTATTGCAAGTATACTTCAGGTAGACTTTGAAAATCTTGTTTTAAAGACCAATATTATTCAAAGATGATACAATTCTCATCGACAGTGATATTAAAACACATTTTAGGCTTAATGTTAAGAAGTGTGCATTGTGCACAAGTACTACCCGCACTAAAGTTTAATTATAATTTTATATTACTGCATCTCAAGCAATTTGTCAGTAAATATGTTAATAGATTTTAAATACAGAATTCTGGCATGAAACTCCAGATGGCGCTGTCCAATAGGTCTAATTCAATTTGACCTAATGACATCATTATCACATAGCACAGCTGATTGGTTTTCTCCTGTATTGGTAGCCAACAAGCTCTCTGCTCAACATTCAAACTTATGTTAGCAGTTTGCATTGTATACAGGAGAAAAATATTAAATATATTAGCAGCAGCATTTAGCATCGTGTTTATAGAGCTGGAGAAAAATGCAGTTTAGAGCATATGTAATTGCTCTGATGACACGCCGATAGTGAAGGACATGAAACAGGTTAAATGAAATAAGCATATTGTGTATGCATTTCAATAGGGTTTGCCATATACATCAGCATTATATGTTCACGTTCATTATTTTAAAGGTCGATATTTTTGATTGAGATGAGTGTCTGGTTGATTTCAGCTGCACACAGCATCAGAAGCACACGCTTATCGTAGTCATATCAATGAGAAGAGAAATAGGAGTTATCGCTGAAGATCACTATCTAAGGTTGATAGGTCCAAGTGAAATGATTTATGGGTCGTGTAGTTTGGAGTAATGTGCTCTTGCTGTGCTGAGTAGTTTAGAAAATGGAGAAAGAACATTTATATTCTGAGAGAGTAAAATGGCATGTTTTAACCCTCTGGAGTCTAAGGGTATTTTTGGGCCCTGGAGAAGTTTTGTCATGCCCTGACATTTGTGCTTTTTTCAGTTACTTATAAACATCTAAATGGCTAAAGTCTAATATCACTGTAATAAGCACAAACTGGCCTATAATAATATGTGAGCAGCATGTATGTACATGATTGTGTTTTTGAGAGAAAATATGTATGCGTGGTTAGTGAAAAACTAAAAATGTTAAATCACTTGAATAAGGCCATAAAACACATACATAACATTGGTTCCCGGGACTGTTGAGAACTGGAGATTGTAGCCTAAAATTTTTCTTTCTAAATGATGTGAAAATCATCTTGTTTACTCACTCACAGAAAACAATATTGTGGCAAGGGGACATGGTTTAGTGAAGTCGGCAGCGGGAGAGAGAAGCAGGAGATGAACGGTGAGTGAGTGGGTTGGATGGAAATAATCAACACCTGTGTCAGTAATTGGCGTGGAGATAGTATGTAACGCCAGGAGAAACAGAAGTAGGTGAAAGAAAGAAGGACTGCTGATGACAAGGAAGAAGTAACCCGGAAGTGATTACGATAGCGTGTTTATGCTGGTGTGATTGACACCGTGTGCCTTAAAGTATTGAATAAAAATATCATCAGCAGTTAAGCTGACCCCTCGTCCTCTTCCTTTCCACCCACAAATCTTTTACAAATATATTGATAAAAATTTTCTAAGACAGTTTTTGTTTGTCATATGCGAGTAGGCATCAACAATCATGAATATCATTGTGATTTACACTTGAGAAGCCAAAGACCCGCATTATGAGCTGCATAATGAGCCATTCTGTCAGGTGTGTGGCTGAGAGGGAAGAGTTACAAGAAAGAATGTGAGAACAAAATAATAATGCCAAAACATAATTTAATATCCACTTGCGAGTGCAGTTAAACAGTTTATTAGGAACAATCAAAGCTGACTTTCAAATCTGAATTTTTAGCATCATTACTCCAGTCATGCAGTCCTTCGGAAATCCTTTTAACAATTTGATTTTCTACAAAAATAATAATAATAATAATAATAATAATAATAATTTATTGTTATTATTATTATTATTATTATTATTATTTATATTGAAAAGAGCTGAGAATATTTTTCAGGTTTTTTGGGGGATAAATTGAAAGAACAGCATTGTTTGTTACATTTGTTACATTTACATTTATTTTTTATATTTATATTATTTACTTCAAGCTTTTGAATGGTATAGTATTGTATATTGTTACTGAAACTTCATAATGTTTCACTTGATTATACATTAAGTCAGGAACTATAGTTTGGAAAAAGTCGAACTAGTAAAATGTTTACACGTTATGTGAAAACTAGTACAAGTATATAAAAAAATAAAAAGAGACTTACTCATGTTTATGATCTCTGCTGAATAAAGCGATTCATTCTTTTTTTCTGAGGATATCCAAATCTCAAATCCTGAGGTAATCCACATCGCATCTTTTTGGGGTGAATTATGTCTTATTCCTCTCATCGTGAAGCAAACAGTAAAATAAAAAAAAACTTGAACAGTCTCCCTGCGTTGTCTTCTGTTGTAAGGGCGTATTCAAGCCGCAAGATTCAGTGAAACATTAGAATCTGAATGGCGCGTTCAGTGCGGGGGCGTGGTCGCTTTAGAAGATAATGAAGGGAGACGTTAAAAATGGACATCGCGTTGTTTTCATATGGATTACTTTATCACAGATTATTTGTTACCACTTGTTTAGTTTAAAAGTAGACATGTCAAGCTTTCTATAGATCTCTCTCTCATGTCTCTTCGTTGAGTATTCACAGAGTTACAGTTAATTTCAATTACACGTGTCTAAATGAAGATCAGCGCAGACAAAGGCTGAAATGTTTACACGTTAGACTGCAGACAGCACACCTTGTTTGTTATAAGTGCACAAAGTTTTGTTGTTATTATGCCTGAATACATAAGTGCAAATCCGCTGCCCCCAACCGCAAACTCAAGGGTGGTTATGTCGCAATATTGTACACATTTGTTTTAAACCAGTAAGGTGAGCCAATGGATATTACACAAGCAATGTGCAAACTTTGCACAAGAATTATGAGGTGAACCTCTCAATCTCAGTCGATTCACTAGAAAGTGAAAGTAAAAACTAGCGGCGCTTTCGGCCTCCGACACTGCATTAAAAGCGCACAAAGATGACGAAAGACAAATCTACTTCAAATGCTGATAATGGTATATACAGTAGCTAAATATTTTAATTTACTTCCTTAATATTTCTGTTGTGGGCCGAACATATAGGCTAGTGCAAAATAAATAAATGTTATAAATAAATAAAGAGAAGACATTTATTTTTAAAAATCTCCAAGGTACATTACTTCAGTAATAAGTACTGTTACAAATATGCTTTAAGTGCACTTCTCTTTCACAAGGGATCTTCTTGTATTTCATTTTCTATATCAGAAAAACAACTGAGCCATTAAAGAGATTTGTAATTTTAAGTTATTCACAGTATTGCAAGTATTTTAAGGATTACCGTAGTTTGTTTTTGGCTCTTACCGAACAGAGCGGTCGTCACTGCCGGTCATGGCGAGAGGTTTAGTAGGATGAACCGCCAAGGCCCACAGCTCGCCCTCACAGTGACCCTGCATGATGAGGAAAGGCTTGGTGCGATCATGCACCACCACCTCAAAAATCTCACTGTCCTGCGTGCCCACCAGAATGTGATCCCCTCTCCAGCACACGCTACGCACTGACAGGCCTGCACAGATCCACCACATAAACACTTAATAAGCAAATGAAGGAGACTGTGGAAGCAAACAGACATGATCCTGAAACATACTGAAGGATGTACACTGTCGACTGTCAAGGATGGAGAGGGTGCTTGGGTGCTTGATAATACATAAAGACATCTGGGATCGGTGACAAACAGGGGTAAGAGCTATGGATAACACAGGGCGGACAGCCTGCATAAAGAACACTGACCACTCTGACCAACGCACCTCTTGAGTTTTCACCTCTAGCTACTGATGAGTCAGAGGGAAAAAAAGTAAAAGAAGAAAAGAGATAGAGCTCCGTTAGAGAAAAAAGCCTTTTGCATTGTGGGATCCTGAGTATTTAACAACAAAAGATAAGTGGCAACTTAATGGATTAAACAAAATAAATGTCAGTGTAGAGTAAAGCATTCTGGGAGGTTGTAGAGGCTTGACTCACCCTTATATCCCTGGTCTGTTTCCCTGAGGTCAATGACGGTGATGGGTTTGAAGTTCAGGTCCCATAACCGGATGCACCCATCCCTGCCTCCCGTGGCAAAGCCTTCTTCACATGCATTCATGCTGAAAATACCAGACTACACACACACACACACACAAAGGAGCTCTGAGAGGCTGATCGTCTTTGACAACTAAAACAATCAGAGAATCTCTCAAACTTAAACCACAGCACTGGCACTAAGGGTCAAATCAAGTAGAAAAAGATTTGCAGATTTTAAAGGGTCAACATAATTAAAAGAAAAAAAAATCGTACTCCACATTAAAGGATGCTAGTAAAACTACTATGACTATATTAGACACGACAGTAAGTAAGTGTGAGTAAGTGAGTAAGTGTGAGTTTATTCCGTGGTCAGTATTGCTTTGTCTTTTATTACAGATCATTTGATATATTTAGTATTTATGTGAAGGACATATGCTGTTAAACATTCACAGGTGTTAGCCAATCAAAAGCAGTGAGCTTTAACTTCCGAGTCTACGATCCACCCATATTCAAACAGAGCATTCTGATCAGGGGGTCAAAGACAGAGCCTATTACCTCTAAATTATTATGGACCTCAGAGACTGGTACATAATAATAAAAGTCCATGACTATTATTACATATTCAAAAGCAATATTAGCATAGATCACAGAGTAATAAAGACATATTATCCTAAAAATGATGATAGGCGAGATATTTTGAAGATCAAAAGCAGATATCTATGTGACTCGGGACAGAGGTCATTCTAGTGACACTGTTCCCTCACTTACCCCGTGAGCCCCTTGAACTGTCCGGAATAAACTGATTCCCTTCCAGACATAGATGTCTCCATTCAAGGCACCTGAATATGTGATCTCGTCTTTCGCACAGGCCAGACAGAGGATAGTCTGAAGGTCTCCAGTCTTCCCAAACACGCCACGCTTAGGGGTCAGAGCGTTCCCACAAAGACTCCAAAACTGAGGGCAATTGAGAGTCAGTATGAATCAACAACGTGTGAATTTCATAAACATACGTGCGGCAGATATACTGATTTTATGAAGTGTTAACCCACTTTAGGCAGTAAAAAAATCTTAATTTACTAAAAAAAAAGAGCAGTCAAACATTAGTGATCTTTAATTTGCACATTGTCAGTAGATCAATAATAAAACTTTTCACTCACATCTGTGCTTTAATGAGAATGAAAATTTGCCCTGTTAAGTAAATCTGGCCCTTGGTCTCTTAATACAGTAGTGCTTCCTGTTGCACAAAATTTAGGTTTGAAACATGATTCATAAGTTATTTGGTTTATTATGGATTTCAATGCCCGTGCAGTAATATATCATGTAAAGATTTGTATAACTGACAATAGCTGTTTCCTGCTAAATTTATTATAGCAAAAAGCCTATAGAAAGGCCTTACTGAATATATAGTTAAGCTTGAGCTTAATACTGTGAAAGCACAGCAGCATTCATAAAGGTGCACTGCTGTTCACAAGATCGATACATTTCCTTGCGATCATTGAGAACATTCATGCACGCAAAGCTCACAAACATACTAATGCTAACACTCGTTTAACACATCATTAAAATGCACAGGCATGATCTTAGTTCAGAGCAAACCCAGAAAGCTCCCACAGCCAGCGCATAATAATTGGCTCATTGACTCTGGTTCAGCTGTGTGTGTGTGTGTGTGTGTGTGTGTGTGTGTGTCTCTCCTTGGAGCTCTGTTTCATGAGGCTCTATTTCATCTCTTTCAACCTTGTCCTCAGCAGCCTCCTGTAAGAAAACCTGAGCTGTCAAAGACAAGACATGGATTTCTGAATTGTATATTTCCAGTGTGATCAAATTGGTGGCTGATATCCTGATATTTAGGTTCTTTACACTCATTGTGAATAGTTCACCTGAAACTGAAAATTGTGTCATTATATATTTAGTCATGATGTTCCAAATCAATATAACTAAGTTCCTTCCGTGGAACAGGACGTCATTTTAAATTGAATGAAAAATTAAGTTTTAACCAAGACAGTGGGGCCTGTAATTTTAATGAAATTTGTATGTTATATATTTAAATAAATTAGTAATTCTACATTTGTAATGGTAAAGTTGCAATTTAGTACGTCTCAAATATATTAACTATATGTAATATTGAATAACTATGGAAGCCAATTTCTTCAAGGTAAAATAATCTCATAATTCAGTTTTTTTTCTTCCCAAGTGCAAGTTTACATCTCACAGTTCTGACTTTATATTCAATATAAAAACAAATGTGCAATTGCGAGTTATAAAGTCAGAATTGTGTGATAGAAACTCAAAACTTTGAGATATACTCAAAACGTGCAAATCTGTCTTTTTTTTCCTCACAATTTCGAATATATAATAATTTAGAATTCTTTTTGCGATTGCAACATTTATTTCTCAGAATTTCATGTTTCTATTCCACAATTCTGACTTTATAACATGAAATGTTGAGTTTATATCATACAATTCTGATGTTATTCGTCAGGTTGAAATCTCGAAAACAAAATGTGTGTGTGTTTTTCTTGATAGGACAGTGGAGATCTGACAAGAAGAGAGTGGGAAAGAGAGGTAGAAACTCAAAATAGTGAGAAAAAATCTGCACCAAAAATCGTTGCGGGAACGTTATTTCAAAGTGTACTTTTAAAAGACATGGCTATGAACTGAAATAAAATAGTAAATATATATATACCCTTTTACTGCATTTTTATGGGGAATTTCTGGTAATCACAGCAGCCAGTTTTTTTATTTTTTATTTACTCTAAATTTAGCAGGATTTTTTTTCCCGAACGCCAGGGCATCTGGCAAAAAGTTGGCTGAAAGAGAATGAAAAGATACAAAGTCGCTGGGCCATTAGCAGCATTGCACTGGGGTAGACGGCACAGCTCCAGATAGCCAGGCTGCATTACGTCAGGGAGATTCAGAGGCACGGTGAATCACAGGCTCCTGTGTTTCTGCAGGTCTGTGCTCTAGTAAAGCTTTAATACAATCAAAATGAGTCAGTGCTATTCATCTGCCAAGACTCCATTAGAGGCAGACTGCTTTCATCCTGAGGCATGTCCTCCCCCCGTCTTTCCGCTCTACGGGGACAGCCGCCTCCTGCTCGTGTGTGCAAGCCACCTCAAATCCAGCACATCTAGACTAATCAAACAGCCTTAAAGTCACCAAGACAACTATAATTAGCATACTGCGAGAAGGAAAAGGATAATTAGACCAGGGTGGCCCACTACACCTTAATCTACTTCCATCTATTTGTATAGTGCGCGGCTCCTGTCACACATCTGATTTCTAAACCACTGTTGTGATGGCCATGTTGTAAATATGGTTGTTTAGTTGGGCACTGTGGGTGAAGATGTGATTATGTTGTGTGTGGTGGGAGGCAGTGAGTGGGATTCTTTGAGCAGATTGCCTCGGTTTGCTCCAGTCAAACACACGGGCTCATCATGAGACTTGTGTGCAGTTAAGTGGATTGAGAACAGCCTGGAGGCTATGGACAAAAACCTCAGGAAATTTGTCAAAAGCTCGCACACAAGCAAGACCAATGGCCATTGTCGGAATGGAATACAAGTTTCCATTTACTGAAAACCACACAGTATAAACTGTATTAGTAGCAGTAGGTATTGTGCAACATGTTAAATATCCTGTCACCAGATGTGTCACTAGATTATTTTTAATGTTCGCAGTACACTCTCAGAAAAAAGGTATAAAATCTGTCACTGGTGCAGTACCCTTTCAAACATTTGTACCTTATTTACCCCAAAGGGTGCATATTTGTACCTAAAGTATACCTATTAGTATTAGTAGCCATCCCTGTGACAGCTTTTGTACCTTTATTTCTGAGAGTATCAAATTCTTCTGTGCCTCAGCAATATTTTATTTATAAATCCATGTTTAGAATCAGAACCTGCAATGTTTGATTCACGCAGAAATCCTTCATTTGAGTCTTTTCAATGAAACCTTAAAACAGGCATGAGTTTCCCCCGAAAGCGGCGTTAGCCAATTATTGTGACAAGTTTCATTGTTACCAATATAGCTTAAAGGCAGGGTAGGTGATTAGGTTCAAAAATATCTTTGTTATACAGGTTGAAAGTCTCTTCACATTGATCGATTTAAGCTTGCTATATTGCTAGCTTCTCTGAAATCGCTTACCCTAACTTTTACGATTCTCTAACAAACATTCACAAAGAGCATTTGTTCAACATGCTAATATTGAACTCTACTGGTATGATTTGTTGACTTAATCTATACTTCACATTAGTATATTAAGTACATAAAAAGTATTTTAAATGTGTACTGCCCTCTAAATATCTTTTTTGTAACGGCATAGTGTAGCACAAAATACAAAAGCATTTTAGCAACTAAAATGCATCCGATGATAATACATTTCCAATTTTGTTTTAATAAACTTTTTCCAAGATTTTCCAAGATTTATCCCTCATCACTGACATTCACACCTCTGCAGCAAACATATTTTTGAGATCATTGGTTCTTGATTTAATTTTATTATTTTAGAACTGTTTTACTGTCTGAATCTTATTTTTTAGGTGTTTAGGGTTAGGGTTAGGGTTAGGGTTCGATAGGTTCTGTTTATGCCTGATATTATAGAGCACCATGTGTGTCAGGGCTTATGAGGTTTAATTTCAGTTATTATGCTCATGTGTGTAATATGTAGAGTATGCCCATTTTTATAAATGAAGCACCATCTTTAACAAGCCTTGAAAAAAATTTAAGAACCAAACAAAATGTAGCTTTTCATCTGGCGCCAGAGATTTTCCATTTCTCTGGGGCGCTCTCAAACAGAGATAGAGAGAAAAGGGGGGATTACAGTGTGCTAAATCTCTGGCATGCACTGAGTCGTAATCGCTGAGTGAGCGAGGGCCCGGGGAGCAGATGTCACATGGTGGGGGGGGGGGGGTAAAGACTCAGGAATTATGTGAGACAACTGCTACACCATCCTAACTACATGGAGAGATGTGGCTTGTATGAGAGAAAAATACTGACACAGCAAGAGATATAGGGGATGCACAGTGATCTGAGGAAAGAGTTGAGAGAGGGAAATAAAGAGAAAGAGAGAAAACAAAATAAAGATTAAAAGGTAGCCCATGAGGATTTTGGATTACTTCATGACAGAAACCTAAAGCCAAAGCTTAATGGTAACTGATGAGAGAGAAAGAGACTCTTATAGGGATGCCACTGGGTTATAATAGGTATGTGTAGCATGCAATTTTTTACTTATTTAATGAGGAAACTTAAAAGATTAAGATATTTTTGTACAGGTGCATCTCAATTAGAATGTCATGGAATAGTTAATTTATTTAAGTAATTCTACTCAAATTGGGAAACTTGTGTATTAAATAAATTCAGTGCGCACAGACTGAAGTAGTTTAAGTCTTTGGCTCTTTTAATTGTGATGGTTTTGCTTCACATTTAACAAAAACACACCAATTCGCAATCTCAACAAATTAGAATACTTCATAAAATCAATAATAATTTTTATATATATAAATAATTTTTAGTGAATTGTTGGCTTTCTGGAAAGTATGTTCATTTACTGTACATGTACTCAGTACTTGGTAGGGGCTCCTATTATAATTACTGCTTCAATTCGGTGTGGAGGTGATCAGTTTGTGACACTGCTTAGGTGGTATGAAAGCCCAGGTTTCTTTGACAGTGGCCTTTAGCTCATCTGCATTTTCCTCTTGACAATATCCCATAGATTGTCTATGGGGTTCAGATCTGGTGAGTTTGCTGGCCAGTCAAGCACACCAACACCATGGTCATTTAACCAACTTTTGGTGATTTGGCAGTGAGTGTGGGCAGGTGCTAAATCCTGCTGTAAAATGAAATCAGCATCTTCAAAAAGCTGGTCAGCAGAAGGAAGCATGAAGTGCTCCAAAATGTCTGTGTAAACTGTCTGTGGAGCCAAATTTCTTGACATGTCTCTCAGTCTTCCCCATGATTGTGTATCCTTCCTAGTGATCCAAACTGAGAGACAATTTTGAAGGCTCAGGAAGGATTTGCAAGTGTTTTGAGTTGATAAGCTGATTAGCATGTCACCCATATTCTAATTTATTGGTCTTATGAAGTATTTCTAATTTGTTGAGATTGTGAATTGGTGGGTTTTTGTTAAATGTGAGCCAAAATCATCACAATTAAAATAACCAGACTTAAACTACTTCAGTCTGTGTGCACTGAATTTATTTAATACACAAGTTTCACAATGTGAACTGAATTACTGAAATAAATGAACTTTACCACGACATTCTAATTTATTGAGATGCACCTGTAGAGTCAAATTCTTGTAGAAGGCAATTACAGAATGCACCGCATCAAAAAGTTCATGACAACATCATAAAAGTAATCCATATGAATCAACATAAAAATATAAAGCACACAGAATATGGTAACCATGCTCAACCATGCTTGCTTTTGAAGCTTGAAAATTTGGTTGGGTGAACTTGTGATGGGTGAACAGTAATGATGGGAGACTATTAAAAATATCTTCATTTGTGTTCCAAAGATTGTAACAAAAATTGTGTGAACTCATAACTCTTTAATGATAAGAATCTTTAGAATAGTTTTCATTTAGTGTGTAAGGTCAAGGTTCAGATCTCTGCCTTTTTTTTATATACTTTTTTAATAGATAGACATTTGACTACAGCATAACGCAGGACGAGGATCATGTGAGCTCCAATAATTTTCCTAATACTCAAAGTTGTGTCACTATTCATTTGAATAAAGTTAAACAAATTTCAAAATTTTTGCACCATTAGACATGCCAGCAAAACTCATGATCACCACTGTTTGTGTTTCTGGAAATCTCATTGTTAAAAATCAACTTCAGTCTCTTTGTTGCTGTAGATTGCTCTATGTGTGAACATCTTCTTACAAAGGCATGTGTAGGTGGCAGACAATCAAACACTCTCTGAACCCATTTAAAACCATCTCACAGTAAAGATAGAGGGAGGCCAGCCCTGTACGTTCAGACGAATCATCAAGCAGACTGGCATCAAATGTTTTTGAACTAGTCCTAGTTCCCTTCTTCCACAAACACTTCTGAAGAGATGCTCAAGTTCTTCTTAGAACCGAGGTTGAAGAAATAAAGAGGGGAAGAAGAGGTGTGCTTCAATGACTCGTTGTTTGTCCCAGTTTCTGAAAGAGCTAATTTGGTTTCTGCGATTTCTCAATGGGATTTGACAGTAAACTGAAAACTTTTGTGTTTAATACCGAATATCTTCTTAGAGATGAAAGATAACATGAAATCAAAATTACTGAACATTTAGACTCTTAATATTTGCTCATGTATTATATTAATGTATTATACTGTAAATAAATAACTGAAGCAAATTAATCCAAAGAAAAATTATTAATCCATAATAAAAAAAAAATTATAACCCGCTCTTCCTTTATTTCATAATGTTAACATTCCAAATCTGTTACTCACAAATGTTTTAGGGGACTCTGGTATGCATATCTGATTTAATATACTCCAAAATATAAATAATGAAACTACAATGCAATACAAACAGCAATTTACATTGTACAATATTTCAAGTATGTATTTCAATACAGACCCATCTGAAGCCAAAAAAATATATAGGAACAGGAAAAATGAATATAAAGAGAGAAAAGGCAGTACCTTGATATGTTTGACTCCACAGCTCACTAGCTTACTTTGCTGATACAGGTCCCATGATATGTCGAATATCTTTAAGAAACAAAGAAAAAAAAGTACTGTATAATATATTATGTATGTAGGTATTTCAGAACTCAATGACGTATAAGCTTGTTTAGCACTGGTGCACTAAAAGGCAATGCAAATGAGGTATAACAGATTCGAAACACACTAATGTTAGTAGCTAGTCAAGAGTAAATGCTATAAGAGATACAGTTTTTACAAAAAACACCCGCACATAACATGCAAGAAAAATTAAATAAATAGTGCCAGGATTTACTAATTTGTTCCCTCACTGTACTAAAACGTGCACATGATTACTATTGCATTCCCTCGATTTACTATTGCGTTCCCTTGATTTGCTAAATCATGTGCACAATTTATAAATCGAGTGAACGAAATAGTAAATCGAGGGAACGCAATAGTAATCATGTGCACATTTAAGTACATTGAGGGAACTAATTAGTAAATCGTGCACACGATTTAGCCTAATATTTTTTCTTGCATGTCATGTGCGGGGCTCCGTATAAACTGTAGTGTTTACAATATGTAATTTATCATTCCCATTCTCAATTTTCCACCCAGATTTTGTAATTAAATGCCCCCAACTCAGAATATTAGTTTCTCTTTGGTACTTGTGGTTACAAAACACATGCAAAACATGTAGTCAGAGAAAACTCAGGAGATTGTGCAGAAATTACTTATATGGTTGTATAAATGAAATGCTATTTAATGTTTAAACTATATCTGTGATTGTTACAGAGCCAGAGAAATCAGGAAAGAAAATGAAGACAAAGTCAGGGAAAGTGTGTGCTAATATATGTTTTGGCCCCAAGGATGTACCATCATTAGTTCCAATGGTAATTTATGTAAAACAAAATGTATTTCAGTGCATTATTCCCAGACTCCTTGAATCCTAACACTTCCTTGCTAACACGCTTATAGTTGTCAGTTTTGTATTTGTAACGTGATTGTAAATATATCCTGACTGAATCTAAAGGACTGTATAGTCCACTAGATAATGAGAGAACATTACACTGCCTGTCTACCATTTCTAAAGGTGTGTGTGTGTGTGTGTGTGTTCT
The DNA here is from genome assembly GCF_023724105.1 of Carassius gibelio. NCBI lineage: Eukaryota > Metazoa > Chordata > Actinopteri > Cypriniformes > Cyprinidae > Carassius > Carassius gibelio. The sequence continues at coordinate 7,144,771 of NC_068412.1, read as the reverse complement.
TACCCGGTCTGTATGACCAGGAGCAGCTGCCAGAACTTTCCCCTGTCTCCAGTCCCACACACAGATTGTGTTTTTAGAGTCTAAGCCCACAGACACCAAACACTGCAAACACAAGAAACAAAACGAATCATACCTCCTGCTCATAGCTGTATAAAAATAAATAAATAAACTCTACTCCTTGTGGAGTTTAGCTTTAACCACAATTAGACACAATGAACCAGCTAACCAAAGAGTTCAAGAATACTTAACCAAAAATAATTTCTCAAAAGCTTAGGAGGGTGAAACACTGCAGGCAGGTGTTTTGGAGTGAACTCTTCAAAAGGGAAGCACTCCAGAAGCAGAGCTGGCTAGACTCTGAGCTGATAGTTCATAGCTGTAGGCTGTTTATAGTTGCTTAGCAACACAACATACTGTATATTGAATTCAACTGAAGTGCATTCACAGGAAACGTTATGTAAATGTAAAAAATAATAATTTTCAGAAATGTAAACTTATCAGGGTTAACCTTACAGTGGCAATCAAGACTGAATATAAAAATAAAAATCATCTTCACTTTAATTAAGATTATAATAATTTAATTTTAAATCACAGCCGTCACAGCATCAGATTTCAGCACATCTTTTTACTCATAAATCGCTCTAATGAGAAAATACAAACAGTCAATTTAAAAAAAAAGCATGTACATGAAACCTAATAGGAAATAAAACAGTTATTAAATAAGCCTGTGTCCTATGTGTGTGTGTGTGTGTGTGTATAATAAAGAAGTTGGATACATCAATGTTTAGGTAATCAATACATTTTAGATTTAGATTAAGCTTTTAACGCTATTGTTTCATTATTGTGCATTGGTCTGGCCATTAATATAGTTATTGTTACAGTTATCACTGTTCAGTGGCCTTTAACATTTGTGACGAGCACTCCCAGAGGAATCAGCGTCGCCCTGGAAACCAAACCAAAACACCTGCACGCCCTCGTCACCGGCTGATCGGTCACAGCTGCTCCCCATCAGCCAGCACAGTGAAAAGCAGCACATGTTGCACTGAGAAGAGGTTCTCAAAGAGAATGCAAAGCTGGACTAACCCCTCTCTCCTATCCCCACAGAAAGCAGCGAGTGACCGACAGCCCACACCCTTTGGAGCACATCTGGACACCCACTTTCCCCTTGATTGGCACAGAGGAGCACGGAGAGCACACGGGGAGCACCAACCAGCGGAAAGCAGATCAGGACACTTCACCAGGCACCCTTCACTTTTCAATAAACCCACCCTCCGGGGCTTTTGATTTCACGTGCCTCTTGTCGAGTGGTTCTTCACCCCGTGACAGTGGTGGAGAATGCGGGCAGAACAGTGAGGAATCACCGACAAGGTCGCCGCCCCAACTCCTAATTTTTTTTTTGCTTTCTGTCAGCAGCACCACGGAAGGCGGCACGCGCGGCCCCGCGATGGAGGACGTCTTACAACGCCTCGCTGAGGTTAGCATCCGCCAGCAGCAAATAGCGGAACACCTCGCCACTCGCCTGGGCAGGACGGAGGATGAACTCGCCGCCGTCCGGGCGGCCGCGGCCCAGCGCGTTCCGCTACCTGAGCCTCGGGCACAAGCCACCCGTCTGTTGCCCAAGATGACGGCCGATGACGATGTGGAAGCCTTCCTTCAGGTCTTCGAAAACACTGCCCACCGAGAGGGATGGCCAGAGGACGAGTGGGCGCGTGCGCTGGCACCCCTACTCACCGGTGAAGCACAGAGGGCTTACTTCTCGCTCCCCCTGACGAGTGCCGACAGTTATGTCGAAGTGAAGCGAGAGATCCTGGCGAGGCTGGGCCTCTCCCCTGTAAGTGCCGCCCAGCAGTTCCACGAGTGGGAATACAAGCCCCGGGTGCCAGCCCGTGCCCAGGCAGCCGAACTCAGCCGCCTCGCCCAGCACTGGCTGTTGGCAGGAAACCCCACACCAACACAGGTAGCGGAACGAGTGGTGGTCGATCGCCTCCTACGCGCACTACCACGCGCCCACCGACAGGCCGTCGGCATGAGGGACCCACGTGACGTCCGGGAACTAGTGGAGGCGATCGAGCTGGCGGATGCCGTTCATCCCAGCGGGGCAGGGGACCGGCTGCCGCCATTCCCCCGGAGGGTGGTCCAGGAGCGACGCCCGCTCGAAGGCACCGCGCGACCCGTCAGCAGGCCGACGGTTCCCCCACCGCGAGATGAGCCCATGCCAAGTGCCGAACCACCGTCGCCTCCGCGAGCCTGGCTGGCAGGCTGCATCCTTCACCAACGGGTGCCGGCGGGAGCCCCCGAAGCAGATGTGAGGGTGGATGGAAGACGG